>NC_090324.1:205714581-206014581 GCF_040869045.1 Eurosta solidaginis | reverse complement strand
TCATGATACAATTTGGCAGTAACGTTACTCTAATTACTGTATGTCTGCTTAATAAAAATTAGCAAAATCAGAGAACGACCACGCCCACTTTTGAAAAAAAAAATTTGTTTAATTCAAATTTTAAAAGAAAAGTTAATATCTTTACAGTATATAAGTAAATTATGTCAACATTCGCCTCCAGTAATGATATGTTGCAACAAAATACAAAAATAAAAGAAAATTTCAAAATGGGCGTGCCTCCGCCCTTTTTCATTTAATTTGTCTAGGATACTTTTAATGCCATAAGTCGAACAAAAATTTACCAATCCTTGTGAAATTTCTTACAGGCTTAGATTCTAGGACGATAACTGTTTTCTGTGAAAAAGGGCGAAATCGGTTGAAGCCACGCCCTGTTTTTATACACAGTCGACCGTGTGTCCTTCCGTTAGGCCGTTAACACGATAACTTGAGCAAAGATCATGTTCTGGATCACCCTGGTCTACATTTTGGTCGATATCTCGAAAACGCTGACTTTTAAAACCCTCATTAATACCTTTAATTTGATACCCATATCGTACAAACATATTCTAGAGTCACCCCTGACCACGTTTATGGCGATTACCCAAAAAGGCGTCCACATATAGAACTAAGGCCCACTCCTTTTTAAAATACTCATTAACACCTTTCATTTGATACCCATATCGTACAAAAAAATACTAGAGTCACCCCTGGCCCACCTTTATGGCAACATCTCGAAAAGGCATCCACCTATAGAACTAAGGCCCACTCCCTTTTAAAATACTCATTAACAACTTTCATTTGATACCCATATCGTACAAACAAATTCTAGAGTCACCCCTGGTCCACCTTTATGGCGATATCTTGAAAAGGCGTCCACCTATAGAACTAAGGCACACGCCCTTTTAAAATACTCATTAACACCTTTCATTTGATACCCATATCGTACAAACCAATTCTAGAGTCACCCCTGGTCCACCTTTATGACGATATCTCGAAAAGGCGTCCACCTATAGAACTAAGGCCCACGCCCTTTTAAAATACTCATTAACACCTTTCATTTGATACTCATAGAGTACAAACAAATTCTGGAGTCACCCCTGGTCCACCTTTATGGCGATATCTCGAAAAGGCATCCACCTACAGAACTAAGGCCCATTCCCATTTAAAATACTCATTAACACCTTTCATTTGATACCCACATCGTACAAACAAATTCTAGAGTCACCCCTGGTCCACCTTTATGGCGATATCTTGAAAAGGCGTCCACCTATAGAACTAAGGCCCACGTCCTTTTAAACTACTCATTAACACCTTTCATTTGATACCCATAGAGTACAAACAAATTCTAGAGTCACGCCTGGTCCACCTTTATGGCGATATCTCGAAAAGGCATCCACCTATAGAACTAAGGCCCACTCCCTTTTAAAACCCTCATTAATACCTTTAATTTGATACCCATATCGTACAAACATATTCAGTGAGAAAAAAAAAAATAAAACTATATGTACGCTTGTTATGGACTTTTTGGTAATTTAACCAAGGAATGTGAACTTTTATATAACCAAATTAGATCAGTCAAAACTGATTTGTATATTGCCGCAAATGAGAATAATAATTCTTCAGTTTTTTAAATAATTGTGCCAGGAATAGGGCTATTGGCCACCCAAACAACAACAGCAATATGTGTGTATTACACCAAGTGCACTTTGTGCTATAGCAACAAACCAAATTGCGATCGTATTGCCCGTTTAAATAAGCGCAAGTGATTTTTATGTGGAAAATGTGTTTAATTGAGTGTGCGCGCAAATTAAATTAAATTTTTTGGTTAAATAACCTTAACAAATCAAAATTTAATTATTTGAATTTTTTTTTTTTTCTATTAAAATTATGAAAATTATGCAAAGGCGAAAGTAAAACAATTGCGCTAAGCGGTGTTTAGGTTATGTTAACCTTTTGGAGCAGTGTTGTGCTACCTTGAGCTGTGTCCGGAAAATCTTACCGCTGGTCGGGGTTATTCCGGATAGTCACAAGGCGTGATGCACAAACTTTAAGTAACTGCGTTAAGCGCTTTTTTTTCTATTTTTGCACGAAATATAAATTTTTCACTTAACACTCACTTGCACTTTTTTGATGGGAAAGAACCAATTTATAATTTATTTTGAAATATTTGTTAACAACAAAAAAAAAACACTACCTCGCACGGAATAAACCATGTACCTTTTAATTAATTTGTCGATCCGGAGTAATGGAATCTGGTTTCTTTTGCCGCTGTTGTTGATGTTGGTGTTGCCAAAAAGGTTGTTGTGTGTTCCTCGAATCTGTTTGTATCACCAAGAAATTATAGTTATCAGTTTTTTGTGTGTGCCAATTGCTGATGATTATTATCACGATTGTAAATAACTGCTTCCTTGATTTAGTGCGAAATTTGAATGGTGCTTCTGATTAATGGCCTAGGGAGTGGTGTGGACTGTAAATATGTGACTGGTTCTCTTTACCGGCGTGGTAAGGACCATGGACAAATGCGTGGTGGCAACGGCGCGCACCCACGTATTTGTTAAAGATTAGTTAGGCGAAAAAAGGGGAAGAAAAATTAAAAACACCAAAAAGGTTTTGTATTAATAAAAGGAATTCACAGTGTTTTTTTATTCAATGTGTATAAATACAACAAGTGTTAAGGAAAATGTTAACAAATGTTGTGAAAAGTTTAAAAATATTAAATATATTTTTGGAAATTTGTAAATATGTTTTTGGAAATTGGCAACTTACGTGAGCGTGTGATTACATGTTCCTTTGCTGGCTGCTGGATTAGAAGAGGACGAGACTCTTTTCCACATGAGCCGATGAACCCACGATACAGCTCCTTCGTTGGGTTTCCCGGCAACAAAGTTGCTGTACCGCGGGCTCACAGCGGTAAACATCTAAGATACATACGTACTACCACTCACACATGCCTGTGTGTATAGTGATCACAAGAATATGCGGGTGGTAGTAACGAAGAATAATAAACAAAGAAAGTTATGTTACGAGGGGGGGGGGGATATATTTAGGCCTGTGACCGCACTACACGTCACGCCTTACATGCCTCACGACATATCGAGCACAACACGCCACACATGTCGCGTATTACATATATCGACCAATCATTCATTTGGTCGAGATTTAAAATACTTAATTCCACGAATCTCAACATTATCGACAATACACGTCAAAATAATGTTGAATGGTGGAAGTGCAACTCTGTAACCACTTGTTGTGAAAACAAAGTTCGCCACAAATCAAAAATAAATCTTTAGGACTACTTCGGCGACATCTACCGACATAAAATAAATTATAAAATCCCTACAAAAACAAAAAATTGGTCACAAAACCTAATCACGCCCATGCAAATGTGACTAGGAATATAACCTAGGACCGTAAAATGACTAGTCAATTAACGTGGAATGACTAAAGCACCAGCCACATCGCATGGATGCGTGCTAAATCCGTTTTTTCTTCGTTTCTTTGCGCGCATAAGTATTTACTTATGGTCTTTAATTTTAATTAAATTAAATTTTATTTCAATAAAATGTTTTTTTTTGGATAATATATTAGAGATAATTTTTTTTTGGTTACGCCACCCAAACAACATTCCGCCAACCTCAATTTGGGCATGATCAATGATATCAATATTCTTTCAGATCATGACCCGCTACCAAACTTTACTGGCCAAGTCAGAGGGAGGCGCAACGCGTTTCGACGTCGCTTGCCAGCTCTGCGGCAGGGACCATAATCTCTGTCCCGAATATCGGAAAAATTCTCCAGAAGAGAGGCTGCGGGCAGTGCGAACTGTCTGTCAGCCTTCCACCGGGTAAACAAGTGTAGCAGCAAGAGGTGCCAAGAGAAGCACCACACCACGCTTCATTTAGATGAGCGTCGGCCGGTATGCGACGAGATAGCCACAAATGGCGACGACAACACGTCCGACGACCCGTTGTCAATCAACCTGTCGGGACCGGCTAAATCCTGGGCTCAACAGGTGGAGGAGGAAGAAATGGAGGAGGAGAGAGCAAAGGCGGAGGAAGAAAGAAGTAAAACGGAGACAACAAGACCGTCAACGGTCAACCATTGGATGCGCAGTTTCCGGCCGCTGTTACAGCATGAAAGAAGCGCGGCGAAAGCAAACAAACGTCGAAACGAACGAGAAAACTGGCGGCTCCGCGACATTGGACTCCGCGCCTCCTTTTCAAGTCATTCAAACGCGGAAGACAGCAGCGGCGAGAAAATCGACGCCATACCATTCTGACGCCCAAAATATGCAAGCACTATCGCGTGGTACACCGGAAGGCTTCCGAACCGGCCGGCTGCTCCCAGCCACTCCAGCGCCCATCATGCGGCCTTTCGTGCCCATTGTACCGACGGCCATCGTACGCATCGAATCGCGTGGGCACCTACACTTGGTTCGTGCGATCATTGATCCCTGCGCCGCCAGCACCATCGTCGATGTATAGCTGGTACGCGATTTGCAGTTAGAGCGCCAAGGACCAGCGCAATGCACCCTTATTCTGCGCGGCAAGTTCGGGTCAACGACTCGTGTCACTACCCAAGCCGCCGTGGTCAACGGCCACTATCGGTTGAGTCCGCCATCCAATGTGGATGCAAAAGTTGCCGTTCCATTTGAATTTATGCGGCTTGCAGATCCGCAGTTCTACCGCTCATCGCCAGTCGTCTTACACTCGGCGCTGATCTATACGCCGAACTGATGGTGAGCGGAACGCCAGCAACAACAGTTGGCGGTCTCCTGACCCAACCGACCGTATTCGGGCTGGTAGTCTCAGGAGCCTGCCAAAAATAGGAGCGTTTCATAAAAACTAACTAATTACAGCACGGAATTTAAAACCACGTACGTGTATTTAATAACATCTTTTCTTTTTCTTCATAGGACAACGAGACACGAAGTCCATCGTGTGACGTGCAGTGCTTGCACCCCGCATCTGCACATCGACATAACGCCTTACTGGACGTGCGATCACGTGTCATTCCTTTTTTTCCTTTTCATTTTTTTTCTTTGTTGCTTACGGCAAGGGGGCCGGTATGTTTAGGCCACAGGCCTAAATATATCTCCCTACCCCCCCCCTCCCCCCCCTCGTAACATAACTTTCTTTGTTTATTCTTCTTCGTTACTACCACCCGCATATTCTTATGATCACTATACACACAGGGATGTGTGAGTGGTAGTACGTATATATCTTAGATGTTTACCGCTGTGAGCCCGCGGTACAGCAACTTTGTTGCCGGGAAACCCAACGAAGGAGCTGTATCGTGAGTTCATCGGCTCATGTGGAAAAGAGTCTCGTCCTCTTTTAATCCAGCAGCCAGCAAAGGAACACGTAATCACACGCTCATGTAAGTTGCCAATTTCCAAAAACATATTTAACAATTGCCAAAAATATATTTAATATTTTTAAACTTTTCACAACATTTGTTAACATTTTCCTTAACACTTGTTGTATTTATACACATTTAATAAAAAAAACACTGTGAATTTCTTTTATTAATACGAAACCTTTTTGGTGTTTTTATTTTTTCTTCCCTTTTTTTCCCCTAACTAATCTTTAACAAATACGTGGGTGCGCGCCGTTGCCACCACGCATTTGTCCATATACTATATATACAACAGATCTCTATAATTTTTTCAGACAACAATATATGCCATATACGTAAGCGTTCGGTGAAATTTGAAGCTTCTAGCTGTTAAAATGGGGCTAAAATTGCGAAAATATATATATATATATATATACTATATATATACTATATATACCACCATATATATACTATATATACCACCGATCTCTATGATTTTTTCAGACAACAATATATGCTATATACGTAAGCATACGGTGAAATTTGAAGCATCTATCTCTTAAAGTAGGGCAGTAATTACGAAAAGTTTCTTATCTGAACAATCGGTTGTGGGGGATATATACTATATATACGACCGATCTCATCAATTTTTTCAGGCAACAATATGTGCAATATACGAAAGTATATGGTGAAGTTTGAAGCTTCAATCTGTTAAATTGAGTAAGATATTACAAAAATCCTCTTTTTCTGAAAAATCGGTTGTATGGAGGTGTTAGAAATGGATACGTGGCTTAAGCATATGAAATAATTTTTTGTAACTTTCCTGCTTTGTAATACATATAGAGACTGAATTCTAAACATTTGGCTATAACGGCTTCTTCGAGCTTCACTTTTCACGAATTACTAAAGAGGAAGCACGAAGAAGTAAGTACAAATGAAATTAATTGTTTTAAATTTGGATTTTTGTAATTAATATAAATATTTGACAGATAATAAAACCGACGCTTTAATATAAACAACTTGTATCGTGTTCTTAATATTTTCGTGCTAATAATCAGTTGCATTCGCCGCCGCAACATTATTTTAATATTTCTTCCACGAATCGATGTGAAGAAAATCGCCATTTTAAGTTTGTACATGAGACGCCATAATTTAAGAAATTACGCCACGTCGCCGAAAAAGCCAAAATCGAATAATGATTCATCTAGCTATAGCGAGGCTGATCGTACTGTCATTCAAGATGACACAATCAGCAATCTTCAGGAACAAGTCCACAAATTGCAACTGTCCTTGGAAGCGTCCGAAAGAGACAGACTTAACTTGATGAAAACGTTCGCTTCGTCAACAACCGCAAATAATATGCCTTGCGAATCTTCATCTGAATCATCTGTTAATAACACGACAAAAATGTATGCAAATGCCTCTACTGCCGCCTACTGTTCAGCCACCATATTGGCCACCGCCGCCTCATGTCCTGTATACACACTGTCACACACTGCTGCGAATTATCCAATCCGCACATCACCAGAAATTGCATCTGCTGCCGCTGGTTACCCAGCCCTTACATCACAGCACATTACAGCTACAGCCGCCAACACTACACAAATATCTACCATCACTTCTAACAGCGTTTTTCATGCCCATTCATGGAACAACAATAACATCGTATCATCGGAACAGAAATCGCCTATTGTAGCGTCACACTACGCTCCGCAAAGAAACTACATCACACGCAGCCATCCTACAAATTTGCCGCCGTACAACTTTACATACATTTATCCCACATCTGGTGTATCGTTAAATGCACCACTTTCGTCACCTATACAAAATAGCCAGACACAAATGCTGATGCCAGCCTACAACCGCAAACTTCAATATTTGCTACAGTTCTCTGGTTCGCCAGAGGAGTGGCCAATGTTTATTGTTGCTTTTCGAGAAACCACTAACATGTTTTCGTACACTAATGTTGAAAATCTACTTAGATTGCAGAAATCCCTAAAGGGGGACGCCAGGTCTAAAGTCGAATCGCTTTTAATTCATCCCTCAAGCGTGAATGCCTTAATTTCATCGTTGAAATTTCATTTTGGAAGACCGGAGGTGCTTGTTCGTAGTCAACTAGCCAAAGCTAGAGCATTCCCTTCTATCGCAAGTGGTAAGGTGCGTGAAATTGTTAACTTATCTGTAATGGTAACAAATTTAGTCGCATTCCTGAAAACGCTGGTGCTCTACCTCACCTTTCTAACCCTACACTGCTGGACGAATTGGTAAGTAAATTACCAATTTATAAGCGAGAAAGGTGGACACGTCCCACATTTATGATAAATAAGCTGTACCCCACTGTTAGCGAATTTAGTTTATGGTTGCAACAAATTTCAATGTTTGTTGTTAAAGCAACTGAGTTGAGCACATCAAATATCAAATGCAATCAGCTGGTGAATAAAGGTAATAGATCTGTAAAAACTGTGCTAGCCATATCGGAAGGAAAGAGTAAATGCATTTTGTGTAATGAGAACCATAAATTATATCGATGCGAAAAATTTAAAGAATCAAATTATAATGATACGACGTCGCGCGTGTGGTATATCATCGTGCCAAAAGTACCATAATAGACTGCTTCACAATCAGAACGATAATATTGGCAGCCCCACCTCAGCTGAAGCATCTGTTGCTAATGTAAATATTTACAGCAACAACAACAATAGTCAGTTTAAACAATCTGAAGGAGAGCGTACAAACAAAAACATAAACATAACTTTTCTCAAATTTCTGCCTGTGGAATTGCATGGGCCAAGAAGAAGCATGCAAGTCATAGCTTTCATCGATGATGGAGCAAAATTCATATTATTAGAAGAAGATGTAGCAAGTAAAATTGGTCTAACTGGCGCGAAGGATTTACTACGCTTAAAATGGTTTGATAATCAGACAACAAGCGAGATTTCTAAACGTGTAAACTTGGAAATCTCAGCTACCAATAACGGTGAAGGTAAGTTTTATATGAAAGGTGTGCGAACTACAAAGAAATTGTTTTTGCCACCACAAAGGTTATGCGTAGACAGCTTTAAGCAATTTAATGAGTCAATAAGAGATATTCCAATGGAGAATTACGTTGACGCAGCCCCCAAAATTTTAATTGGAATGCCGCACACCAATCTCATTAGGCCTTTGAAAGTAGAAAACTTTAACGATAGGTTCACAGTTCATAAAACTAAACTGGGGTGGGTGTGATAACGCTACGGTGTGTCACGTACACATAGATGATAACGATATTAAAGAGTTGCAAAAGCAAGTGGACGATTATTTTTCACTTGAAGGGTTCAACACAAAGCTAGCGCCAATAAAGTCCGATGCAGATATTAAAGCCGATCACATTTTACGCAGCACAACTAAATTAATAGGCGATAGGTACGAAACGGGCCTCTTGTGGCACAGTAATAATGTAGTCATGCCAGAAAGTTATGAGTTGGCATTAAAGCGACTTCAGCTGGTCGAACAAAAAATGGCACTCGATACGAATTACTCAGAATGGTATAAAGGGAATATTAATGAATATTTGGAAAAGGGATATGCCCGAAAATTATCTGAAGTTGAAACGAAACGGCCAAATCCGCGTATATGGTATTTACCCCATTTCGCTGTTTACAATGTAAATAAAGCAAATAAGCCACGATTAGTTTTCGACGCTGCAGCTAAGGTTGACAATATGTCATTGAATTCTGCACTTATGAAGGGCCCCGCCGAATATCAGCCGATACCATGCAGTCAATATTATTTAAATTCCGGGAAGGTAAAATAGCTATATGTGGCGACATTAGGGAAATGTTTCACCGCATAAATATTCGCGAGGCAGACCAACATTCCCAGCGGTTTCTTTGGCGTGGGGGCAATGTAAATAAAAAACCTGATGTTTGCGTTATGCGAGCTATGATTTTTGGCTCTATTTGCTCTCCACGTTCAGCGCAATACGTAAAAAATATAAATGCGCCGACTTTTCAAAACGAAAATCCACGAGCAGTCGAGGCCATTATCAATCGCCACTATGTGGATGACTATGTAGATAGTTTCTTTAATATTGAAGAAGGTATAAGCACGACGAAAAAGGTGATTGAAATTCACAGCAAAGCAGGTTTTGAGTTAAGGGGTTTCGTTTCCAACTCTGAGGTGCTGCTCCAATCTATTGATAAATCACTTTTACGCCAATGTAACTCTAAAAATTTATGTAATACATATTCCGAATACGAAAAGGTCCTTGGAATGCATTGGGATGCAAAGCGTGATGTATTCTCTTTTAATTTAACCTTTGCAGAAGTACTAGGAATAACTATGTCGATATTTGATCCTTTCGGTTTTTGGCAAATGTTACGCTCGTACCAAACATTTTATTGCAACGATTGTGGCCACTCAATATAGGTTGGCACGATGCCATACCGGACGAAATTTATGAAAAATGGTACGAGTGGTATGCTATGCTTGACCAACTAAAACAATTCAGCATTCCTCGGTGTTATGACAGCGTATTCAAAGATCCGGTTACTAAAGTGCAGTTACATATATTTGTAGATGCGAGTGAGCTAGCCTTTGCGGCTGCTGCATACTTCCGCATATGCCATGCTGATAATATTAGTGTAACTTTTGCCGCAGCCAAGTGTCGGTGCAGTCCTTTGAAGCCAATGTCAATTCCCCGACTAGAGTTACAAGCTGCGGTGCTAGGAACGCGTTTGAGCAAAGCAATCCATGATAGTCATACGGTTGTACCAGAAACAACAATATTTTGGTCGGACTCAAAAACAGTCATTCAGTGGATTCGGTCTGAAGCGCGCCAATACAAACAATTAGTGTGCAATCGCATTTCAGAAGTTCTTAATGCATCAAATGTTTCGCAATGGCACTGGGTTCCTGGTAATTTGAATCCAGCTGATGACGCAACGCGACCACAGTTTAACAAGATGTTTGTTGAAAGTAGTAAGTGGATTAGTGGACCGGATTTTTTGAAAGAGCACGAAGACAAATGGCCAATGCTTCCGACTGCGATTAAAGTGTGCAAAAACGACATCGAGATGAGAACAAATTTTATATGCTCAATTAAATTAGATGATGACGTTATACCTTTTTCTAAATTTTCGAATTTCTACAAATTTCTAAGAGTCATGACCTGGGTCCGATATGCGGTTAAAAGGTTCCGTTCTTTAGTCCAAAATAATATCGAAACGTTTCCACAACCATTAAAGATCACTGCTAAAGATATTAAAAAAAACCGAGTTCATGGTGGTTCGACTAGTGCAGGAGGACATATTTGCCGAAGATATAGAAACATTGAGGAATGAAGAGCAGCTTTCGAAAAGTAGTCCGTTTCACACTTTAACCCCCCTAATGGATGACCAAGGAATATTGCGCCTAGGCGGTCGGATCGACAATGCGTAGACTTATCAACCAGACGACCAATTACCCTACCAAAAGCCCACGTTATGTCGCGTTTAGTAGTACGTTATTATCACGAGCTATTTTATCATCAGAACAGTGAGGCTATTATCGGTGCGATACGGTCCAAATATTGGATTCCCAAGTACGATGCCTTTTACGGTCTATTAAAAGCGCCTGTCAGCTTTGTAAAAATGCCAGCTGCTACTCCAAGGAATCCCCTCATGGGCCAAGTACCACCTGATCGGCTCACACCATATGTTAGACCTTTTTCGTTTACGGGAGTGGACTATTTCGGACCTGTTTTGGTTTCTATAGGGCGGCGACGTGAAAAGAGATGGGTTGCGTTGTTTACGTGCCTAACCGTTCGAGCGATCCACTTGGAAGTAGCCAAAGATCTATCGGCTGACGCAGCGATCTTATGCCTCCGGAACTTCGTAAATCGCAGAGGTGTTCCCGTACGTATGCGTAGTGATAGGGGTACCAATTTCGTGGGAGCAAGTAAGATTGAGTGGTTGCACGTAGCTGAGCGTCTTGGAGATGAATGCACCCGCCGTGGTATTGAATGGGTATTCAATACGCCTGGAAATCCAGAAGCCGGTGGTGCATGGGAAATAATGGTCCGTAGTGTGAAACGAGTATTGGCATTCACTTTGAAAGAGGTAGCATCCCAGATTGAAACGCTGCACAGTCTACTAATTGAGGCCGAAAATTTAATAAATCCTCGTCCGCTTACTCATTTGCCTCTGGAAAGTATTGACGTTGATCCATTAACGCCTAATCATTTCATTCTGGGTGGCCCAAGCTATATACAAACTTCAGCAGATTCTCAAGAAACATGTTTGAGAAAGCAATGGCGAATTTTGCAATGTCTAAAACAAACCTTTTGGCGCAGATGGGTTCTGGAGTATCTGCCAACATTGACCAGGCGCACTAAGTGGTATGAAAGAGTTACTCCAATTAAAGTTGCGGATGTTGTGATTATGTGTGATGGTAATGAGAATTTGGTCGAGTGGAGGCGTGGAATTTTGTTGGAAGTATTCGTGGCTCCAGATGGGCAGTTAAGGTCGGCATTAGTAAAGAAATCGAGTGGCACCTTGAGAAGACCAGCATCAAAGTTAGCTGTAATGGATGTACGAGGTGAACCTCATATCACAGACGCTCCTTCGGTTCACGGGGGGCGGGATGTTAGAAATGGATACGTGGCTTAATCATATGAAATAATTGTTTGTAACTTTCCTACTTTGTAATACAACCCTGTTTAACTATAGAGACTGAATTCTAAAAATTTGGCTATAACGGCTTCTTCGAGCTTCACTTTTCACGAATTACTAAAGAGGAAGCACGAAGAAGTAAGTACAAATGAAATTAATTGTTTTAAAATTGGATTTTTGTAATTAATATAAATATTTGACAGATATTAAAACCGACGCTTTAATATAAACAACTTGTATCGTGTTCTTAATATTTTCGTGCTAATAATCAGTTGCATTCGCCGCCGCCACAGGAGGATATATGCTATAGTGGTCCGATGCGGCCGGTTCCAACAAATGTCTAATCGGACACCCAAATACACCCGCTCACCAAATTTTATCAATATATCTCAAAAATTGAGGGACTAGTTTGCATACAAACAGACAGACGGACAGACGGACATGGCTAAATCAACTCAGCTCTTCAACCTGATTATTTCGGTATACTTAATGGTGGGTCTATCTATTTTCCTTTAAGGACTTACAATTTTGGGTTTCGTGACGAAATTAATATACCATTTGATTTTCATGAAAGGTATAAAAATAGGTAGGTACTTTGTGTGAGGATGCAAAGCTTCACGTTTTTTGTGGTCTGCATGTAAAAACTATGACTACGAATCACGTATTTCAAAAATATTTGAAGTAAACGTAACTATTTGATGAATTTTGAAGCTTCTACCCGTAAAAAAGGGGCAAAAATGACAGTTTATATGAAGTATATAATATATATACCACCGATCTCTATGATTTTTTTAGACAACAATATATGCTATATTCGTAAGCATTTGGTGAAATTTGAAGCTTCTAGCTGTTAAAACGGGGCAGACATTGCGCAAAGTTTATTATCTGAACAATCGGTTATATGAGATATATATAATATGTATACCACCGATCTCAATGATTTTTTCATACATCAATATATGCTATGCACGAAAGCATTTGGTGAAATTTGAAGCTTCTAGCTGTTAAAATGGGGCCGAAATCGAAAAAATATATATATATATACTATATATATATACTATATATACCATCATATATATATTATATATATCACCTATCTCTATGATTTTTGACACAACAATATATACTATATACGTAAGCAATCGGTGAAATTTGAAGCTTATAGCTGTTAAAATGGGGTAGAAATTGCGAAAAGTTTCTTATCTGAACAATCGGTTGTATGAGATATATACTATATATACAACCGATTTCTATGATTTTTTTAGACAACAATATATACCATATACGTAAGCGTTTGGTGAAATTTGAAGCTTCTAGCTGTTAAAATGGGGCTAAAATTGCAAAACTATATATATATACTATATATATACTATATATATCACCATATATATACTATATATACCACCGATCTGTATGATTTTTTCAGACAACAATATATTCTATATAAGTAAGGATACGTTGAAATTTGAAGCCTCTAGCTCTTAAAATAGGGCAGTAATTACGAAAAGTTTCTTATCTGAACAATCGTTTGTTGGGGATATATACTATATATACTAAAGATCTCATCAATTTTTTCAGACAACAATATGAAAGTATATGGTGAAGTTTGAAGCTTCAATCTGTTAAATTGAGCAAGATATTACAAAAATCCTCTTTTTCTGAAAAATCGGTTGTATTGAGGATATATGCTATAGTGGTCCGATCCGGCCGGTTCCTACAAATGTCTAATCGGATGCCGAAATACACCCGCTCACCACATTTTATCAAGATATCTCAAAAATTGAGGACTAGTTTGCATACAAACAGACAGACGGACAGACGGACATACGGACAGACGGACAGACGGACGTGGCTACATCAACTCAGCTCTTCAACCTGTTTATTTCGGTATACTTAATGGTGGGTCTATCTATTTTCCTTTAAGGACTTACAATTTTGGGTTTCGTGACGAAATTGATATACCATTTCATTTTCATGAAAGTTATAAAAATAGGTAGTACTTTGTGTGAGGATGCAAAGTTTCAGGTTTTTTTGGTCTGCGTGTAAAAACTATGACTACGAATCACGTATTTCAACATGACGTAAACGTAAATAGTTGATGAAATGTTATGAAGTTTGAAGCTTCTAGCCGTAAAAAAGGGGCAAAAAATACAGTTTATATGGGGTATATAATATATGTACCACAGATCTCTATGAAATTTTCAGACAAAAATATATGCTATATACGTAAGCATTTGGTGAAATTTGAAGCTTCTAGCTGTTAAAACGGGGCAGAAATTGCGCAAAGTTTCTTATCTGAACAATCGGTTGTATGAGATTATATATACCACCGGTCTCTGTAATTTTTTCAGACAACAATATATTCTATACACGTAAACATTTGGTGAAATTTGAACATATCTAAACGATTTTTAAGATAAATATAAAGTAAAAAATAGGTAGGTACTTTGTGTGAGGATGCAAAGCTTCACGTTTTTTGTGGTCTGCATGTAAAAGCTATGACTACGAATCACGTATTTCAAAAATATATGAAGTAAACGTAACTATTTGATGAAATTTGATGAATTTTGAAGCTTCTACCCGTAAAAAAAGGGCAAAAATGACAGTTTATATGAAGTATATAATATATACACCACCGATCTCTATGATTTTTTCAGACAACAATATATGCTACACACGTAAGCATTTGGTGAAATTTTAAGCTTCTAGCTTTTAAAACGGGGCAGAAATTGCGCAAAGTTTCTTATCTGAACAATCGGTTGCATGAGATATATACTATGAATACCACCGATCTCAATGATTTTTTCAGACATCAATATATGCTATGCACGTAAGCATTTGGTGAAATTTGAAGCTTCTAGCTGTTAAAATGGGGCCGAAATCGCAAAACAAAAAATATATATATAGTATATATACCATCATATATATATTATATATATCACCGATCTCTATGATTTTTTGACACAACAATATATACTATATACGTAAGCGTTCGGTGAAATTTGAAGCTTCTAGCTGTTAAAATGGGGCTAAAATTGCGAAAATATATATATATATACTATATATACCACCATATATATACTATATATACCACCGATCTGTATGATTTTTTCAGACAACAATATATGCTATATACATAAGCATACGTTGAAATTTGAAGCCTCTAGCTCTTAAAATAGGGCAGTAATTACGAAATCGGCATAGTATATATCCCCCATATACTATATATACGACCGATCTCATCATTTTTTTCAGGCAACAATATGTGCAATATACGAAAGTATATGGTGAAGTTTGAAGCTTCAATCTGTTAAATTGAGTAAGATATTACAAAAATCCTCTTTTTCTGAAAAATCGGTTGTATGGAGGATATATGCTATAGTGGTTCGATCCGGCCGGTTCCGACAAATGTCTAATCGGACACCCAAGTACACCCGCTCACCAAATTTTTTCAAGATATCTGAAAAATTGAGGGACTAGTTTGCATACAAACAGACAGACGGACATACGGACAGAGGGACAGACGGACATGGCTAAATCAACTCAGCTCTTCAACCTGATTATTTCGGTATACTTAATGGTGGGTCTATCTATTTTACTTTAAGGACTTACAATTTTGGGTTTCGTGACGAAATTAATATACCATTTCATTTTCATGAAAGGTATAAAAATATGTAGGTACTTTGTGTGAGGATGCAAAGTTTCAGGTTTTTTGTGGTCTGCGTGTAAAAACTATGACTACGAATCACGTATTTCAACAATATATGACGTAAACGTAACTATTTGATGAAATGTTATGAAGTTTGAAGCTTCTAGCCGTAAAATAGAGGCAAAAAAAATACAGTTTATATGGGGTATATAATATATGTATCACAGATCTCTATAATTTTTTCAGACAACAATACATGCTATATACGTAAGCATTTGGTGAAATTTGATGGTTCTAGCTGTTAAAACGGGGCAGAAATTGCGCAAAGTTTCTTATCTTAACAATCGGTTGTATGAGATATATACTATATATACCACCGATCACAATGATTTTTTCAGACAACAATATACACTATACACGTAAGCATTTGGTGAAATTTGAAGCTTCTAGCTGTTAAAATGGGGAAGAAATTGCGCAAAGTTTCTTATCTGAACAATCGGTTGTATGAGATTATATATACTACCGGTCTCTATGATTTTTTCAGACAACAATATATGCTATACACGTAAACATTTGGTGAAATTTTAACATATCTAAACGATTTTTAAGATAAATATAAAATAAAAAATAGGTAGGTACTTTTGTGTAAGGATGCAAAGTTTCACGTTTTTTGCGGTCTGCATGTAAAAGCTATGACTATGAATCACGTATTTCAAAAATATATGAAGTAAACGTAACTATTTTATCAAATTTGATGAATTTTGAAGCTTCTACCCGTAAAAAACGGGCAAAACTGGCAGTTTATATGAAGTATATAATATATATACCACCGCTCTCTATGATTTTTTCAGACAACAATATATGCTATATACGTAAGCATTTGGTGTAATTTGAAGGTTCTAGCTGTTAAAACGGGGCAGAAATTGCGCAAAGTTTCTTATCTGAACAATCGGTTGTATGAGATATATACTATGTATACCACCGATCTCAATGATTTTTTCAGACATAAATATATGCTATGCACGTAAGCATTTGGTGAAATTTGAAGCTTCTAGTTGTTAAAATGGGGCCGAAATCGCAAAAAAAAAATTTATATATATTATATATATATTATATATACCATCATATATATATTATATATATCACCGATCTCTATGATTTTTTGACACAACAAGCTATACTATATACGTAAGCAATCGGTGAAATTTGAAGCTTATAGCTGTTAAAGCGGGGTAGAAATTGCGAAAAGTTTCTTATCTGAACAATCCGTTGTATGAGATATATACTATATATACAACCGATCTCTATGATTTTTTCAGGCAACAATATATGCCATATACGTAAGCGTTCCGTGAAATTTGAAGCTTCTAGCTGTTAAAATTGGGCTAAAATTGCGAAAAAATATATATATACTATATATATATACTATATATACCACCATATATATACTATATATATCACCGATCTGTATGATTTTTTCAGACAACAATATATGCTATATACGTAAGCATAGGTTGAAATTTGAAGCCTCTTGCTCTTAAAATAGGGTAATAGTTACGAAAAGTTTCTTATCTGAACAATCGGTTGTGGGGGATATATACTATATATACGACCGATCTCATCGATTTTCTCAGGAAACAAAATGTGCAATATACGAAAGTATATGGTGAAGTTTGAAGTTTCAACCTGTTAAATTGAGTAAGATATTACAAAAATCCTCTTTTTCTGAAAAATCGGTTGTATGGAGGATATATGCTATAGTGGTCCGATCCGGCCGGTTCCGACAAACGTCTAATCGGACACCCGCTCACCAAATTTTATCAAGATATCTCAAAAATTGAGGGACTAGTTTGCATACAAACAGACAGACGGACAGACGGACATGGCTAAATCAACTCAGCTCTTCAACCTGATTATTCGGTATACTTAATGGTGGTTCTATCTATTTTCCTTTAAGGACTTACAATTTTGGGCTTCGTGACGAAATTAATATACCATTTCATTTTCATGAAAGGTATAAAAATAAGTAGGTACTTTGTGTGAGGATGCAAAGCTTTACGTTTTTTGTGGTCTGCATTTAAAAACTATGACTACGAATCACGTATTTCAAAAATATATGAAGTAAACATAACTGTTTGATGAAATTTGATGAATTTTGAAGCTTCTACCCGTAAAAAGGGGCAAAAATGACAGTTTGTATGAAGTATATAATATATATACCACCGAACTCTATGATTTTTTCAGACAATAATATATGAGCATAGCATTTGGAGAAATTTGAAACTTCTAGCTGTTAAAACGGGGCAGAAATTGCGCAAAGTTTCTTATCTGAACAATCGGTTATATAAGATATATACTATGTATACCACCGATTTCAATGATTTTTTCAGACATCAATATATGCTATGCAAGTAAGCATTTGGTGAAATTTGAAGCTTCTAGCTGTTAAAATGGGGCCGAAATCGCAAAAAAAAAATATATATATAATATTTATATATACTATATATACCATCATATACATATATATTATATATAATACCGATCTCTATGATTTTTTGACACACCAATATATACTATATACGTAAGCAATCGGTGAAATTTGAAGCTTATAGCTGTTAAAATGGGGTAGAAATTGCGAAAAGTTTCTTATCTGAACAATCGGTTGTATGAGATATATACTATATATACAACCGATCTCTATGATTTTTTCAGACAACAATATATGCCATAAAATTGAAATTTTAAGCTTCTAGCTGTTAAAATGGGGCTAAAATTCCGAAAATATATATATACTATATATACCACCATATATATACTATATATACCACCGATCTGTATGATTTTTTCAGACAACAATATATGCTATATAAGTAAGCATATGTTGAAATTTGAAGCCTCTAGCTCTTAAAATAGGGCAGTAATTGCGAAAAGTTTCTTATCAGAACAATCGGTTGTGGGGGATATATACTATATATACGACCGATCTAATCAATTTTTTTAGGCAACAATATGTGCAATATACGAAAGTATATGGTGAAGTTTGAAGCTTCAATCTGTTAAATTGAGTAAGATATTACAAAAATCCTCTTTTTCTGAAAAATCGGTTGTATGGAGGATATATGCTATAGTGGTCCGATCCCGCCGGTTCCGACAAACGTCTAATTGGACACCCAAATACACCGGCTCAGCAACTTTTATCAAGATATCTCAAAAATTGAGGGACTAGTTTGCATACAAACAGACAGACGGACAGACGGACATGGCTAAATCAACTCAGCTCTTCAACCTGATTATTCGGTATACTTAATGGTGGGTCTATCTATTTTCCTTTAGGGAATTACAATTTTGGGTTTCGTGACGAAATTAATATACTATTTCATTTTCATGAAATGTATAAAAATAGGTAGGTACTTTGTGTGAGGATGCAAAGTTTCAGGTTTTTTTTGGTCTGCATGTAAAAACTATGACTACGAATCACGTATTTCAAAAATATATGAAGTAAACGTAACTATTTGATGAAATTTGATGAATATTGAAGCTTCTACCCGTAAAAAAGGGGCAAAAATGACAGTTTATATTAAGTATATAATATATATACCACCGATCTCTATGATTTTTTCAGACAACAATATATGCGGACGTAAGCATTTGGTGAAATTTGAAGCTTCTAGCTGTTAAAACGGGGCAGAAATTGCGCAAAGTTTCTTATCTGAACAATCGGTGTTATGAGATATATACTATATATACAACCGATCTCTATGATTTTTTCAGACAACAATATATGCTATGCACGTAAGCAGTTGGTGAAATTTGAAGCTTCTAGCTGTTAAAATGGGGCTATAATTGGGAAAATATATATATACTATATATATATACTATATATACCACCATATATATACTATATATAGCACCGATCTGTATGATTTTTTCAGACAACAATATATGCTATATACGTAAGCATACGTTGAAATTTGAAGCCTCTAGCTCTTAAAATAGGGCAGTAATTACAAAAAGTTTCTTATATGAACAATCGGTTGTGGGGGATATATACTATATATACGACCGATCTCATCAATTTTTTCTGGCAACAATATGTGCAATATACGAAAGTATATGGTGAAGTTTGAAACTTCAATCTGTTAAATTGAGTAATATATTACAAAAATCCTTTTTTCTGAAAAATCGATTGTATGGAGGATATATGCTATAGTGGTCCGATCCGGCCGGTTCCGACAAATGTCTAATCGGACACCCAAGTACACCCGCTCACCAAATTTTTTCAAGATATCTGAAAAATTGAGGGACTAGTTTGCATACAAACAGACAGACGGACAGACGGAGAGACGGACATGGCTAAATCAACTCAGCTCTTCAACCTTATTATTTCGGTATACTTAATGGTGGGTCTATCTATTTTCCTTTAAGGACTTACAATTTAGGGTTCTTGACGAAATTAATATACCATTTCATTTTCATGAAAGGTATAAAAATAGGTAGGTACTTTGTGTGAGGATGCAAAGCTTCACGCTTTTTGTGGTCTGCATGTAAAAACTATGACTACGAATCGCGTGTTTCAAAAATATATGAAGTAAACGTAACTATTTGATGGAATTTGATTAATTTAGAAGCTTCTACCCGTAAAAAAGGGGCAAAAATTACAGTTTATATAAAGTATATAATATATATAACACCGATCTCTATGATTTTTTCAGACAACAATATATGCTATATACGTAAGCACTTGGTGAAATATGAAGCTTCTAGCTGTTAAAACGGGCATAAATTGCGCAAAGTTTCTTATCTGAACAATCGGTTATATGAGATATATACTATGTATACCACCGATCTCAATGATTTTTTAAGACATCAATATATGCTATGCACGTAAGCATTTGGTGAAATTTGAAGCTTCTAGCTGTTAAAATGGGGCCGAAATCGCAAAAAAAAAATATATATACTATATATACCATCATATATATATTATATATATCACCGATCTCTATGATTTTTTGACACAACAATATACACTATATACGAAAGCAATCGGTGAAATTTGAAGCTTATAGCTGTTAAAATGGGGTAGAAATTGCGAAAAGTTTCTTATCTGAACAATCGGTTGTATGAGATATATACTATATATACAACCGATCTTTATGATTTTTTCAGACAACAATATATGCCATATACGTAAGCGTTCAGTGAAATTTTAAGCTTCTAACTGTTAAAATGGGGCTAAAATTGCGAAAATATTGTAACGAATTTACTTGCAAATCCTCTTATTTGCAATCCTCTGCTAAGTTCGAATCACTAAACTGTTGAATAAATAACTCCAATATTGAATGATGGAAAAATGGCCTTTATTAAGTACTTCACAATAACACTTATACTTTGCTACTCGCTGTCTTAATAACCAAACTAATTGATAACTCAAATGAAACTCTACTATTGGCCGCCAGATCGCGTGATTAATCAAACTGATTGATAGCTCAACTCAAACTGATTTACTTCTTACTCGCCTGCTCCGCTTTTATAGTTTACGCTGCATACTTCTAGGCTCTTCGATTTCCAGAAGTTACTAGTTAGTTCGGCTACAAAATCGCCAGCCACAACTACGTGCACAAATTATTGCTCTCTCTTGTGACAACTCAGATAAGATATATGCATGTGTTTGTGCATTGCCGCTCCGCTGCTCGTATACGCACATATGTGTAGACGCAATTATTTATTCGTTTATGTAGATACATAATGATTGAATTATTTATGTGAATGCTTGTAGTTTACAGTCTCTCGCGCATACATAGGCGTATAAGTAAATGCATCTGTGTGTGACGTAAATACTGCTTATCGTCGCCTTGGCATCGCCTTAGTGATGGTATAACTTAGTGCTGTTAATATCCGTGACACTGCCCTCCACCTAAGTCTGATCGTCCCGGTCAGACAAATCTCTCGATCTAAACGCTGCTAATCTCTCCAAATGAACCACTTTCATTTTGGTTCGTGGTTTGGTAGTGGTTTGTACGGTACACTACATCGTTGATGCGTTTTACAACTTTGTATGGGCCTTCCCAGTTACACTGCAATTTCGGGGACAAACCTTTTTTTCGTTGTGGGTTGTATAGCAGCACCAAATCTCCTTCCTGAAACCCTTCCGAATTAATTGCTTTATCGTACCTCGCTTTCATCTTGTCACTCATAATCTTTGCTCGTTGCCTTACCAGATCGTGTATCTCTCTCAGCTCTTCTTCCAAGACACCAGTGGATTTCTTGACATTCCTCTCCGCATCGGCATCTATCCCATACTTCAAATCAGCTGGCAGTCGAAGGTCATTGCCAAAAATTACCTTTGCGGGAGTTTGGGCCGTTGTGTCATGTACTGCCGATCGGTAGGCCATCAAGAATAATGATATGTGTGTATCCCAGACCTTATGGTACTTGTCTACTACTTTCCTTAAATGCTCCTCCAATGTTCTATTGAAGCGTTCCACCATACCATCGGACTGAGGATGCAATGCAGTTGTCCGTGTTTTTCGAATGCCCAACTTCTTGCACATTTCTTGGAACACAGCTGATTCAAAATTTCTGGCTTGGTCAGAATGTAACTCCATTGGTACTCCATACCTTGAAACCCATTCGTTTTTAACCACTTCTGCTACTGTTTCTGCTTCTTGGTTTGGGATTGGGTATACCTCTGGCCATTTACTGAAATAATCCATAACCACCAGTAGGTATTTGTTTCCGCGGTTG
Source organism: Eurosta solidaginis (assembly GCF_040869045.1). NCBI lineage: Eukaryota > Metazoa > Arthropoda > Insecta > Diptera > Tephritidae > Eurosta > Eurosta solidaginis. The sequence continues at coordinate 205,992,219 of NC_090324.1, read as the reverse complement.
CTAGTAGGAAATGGACCTGCGACATCCATGGCGATCCTTTCATATGGTGCACCTGAAATATACGCAATGGGACTCTCTGCTGACATCTCCTCTCTGCTTTGACACTTTCTTAGTTGTTCCTTGTCCCATTCATCCGTACACGTTATAGTAATTAGCCGTACATCTATAATGTCTTCTTTAGCCTCGGCTTTTGAGCAGTGTTTGCATTCCAGACTACATGGTCTTCGTGACATTGCATCAGCATTTCCATGGGTACTACCTTTTCGATGCTCAATGGAAAAGTCATAGCTTTGTAGTCGCTCGATCCACCGTGCCAATTGTCCTTCCGGACTACGGAACAGCAGAAGCCATTTCAACGCTGCGTGATCTGTCCTGGCACGGAATCGCTGGCCGTAGAGGTATTTGTGAAAATGTTTAATGCACTCTACCAATGCCAACAGTTCTCTCCGTGTAACGCAATAGTTCCTATCTGGTTTTCCAATTGAACGGCTGTAATATGCAACTACCTTCTCTTGTCCGTCGACCAGTTGTGATAAAACGCCTCCTATAGCATATCCGCTCGCATCTGTATCTAGAATAAAAGTTGCTCCTGGAATCGGGTATGCCAACATTTTGGCAGTGCACAACCGCTCTTTCAATGTTTGGAAAGCTACTTCTTGGTCCTTCTTCCATTCAAAAGCTTTATTTTTCCTTATTAGCTCGTGGAGACTATGGGCTACGCTGTTAAAATTTGGTACAAATCGGCGGTAATATGTGCACAGCCCAAGGAAACTTCTCAATTCATGCAGATTCTGTGGTCTTGGCCAATCCTTTACTGCCTCTATCTTTTCATTCGCTGTACAGACACCTTCTGTCGTTACCTTGTGGCCCAAATAATTTACTTCCATTTTAAACAGCGTACACTTTTTGGGACTTAACTTCAGACTAGCGCCAGCTATTCTCTGGAAAACTTCCTCCAAGTTTTTAAGATGTTCATCAAAACTCTTGCCCAATACGATGATGTCGTCCAGGTACACCAAGCATGTTTTCCAATGTAGTCTTTCAGTATCTGGTCCATGAGTCTCTCAAAAGTAGCTGGTGCATTACAAAGTCCAAAAGGCATCACTGTAAATTGCCAAAGACCATCACCGACACTGAAGGCTGTTTTCTCTTTATCTTCCTCATTCACCTCAACTTGCCAGTAACCGCTTTTCAAGTCCAGTGTGGAAAACCATTTCGTACCAGATAGCGAGTCAAGAGTGTCGTCAATTCTTGGCAACGGGTAGCTATCCTTTTTCCTAACGTCATTCAACTTTCGGTAGTCCACGCAAAACCTCATTTTTCCATCCTTCTTCTTTACAAGTACTACCGGTGAGCTCCATGGACTAGCTGATGGTTCGATGACGCCGCTGTCACTAATTTCTTGTATGATTTGACTCACAGCTTCCCGCTTCGCCAGTGGAACACTACGTTGAGCTTGACGGATCGGCCTCGCATCTCCAGTGTCAATTTGATTTTTCACAACATTGGTGCGGCCTGGTTCGGAACCATCCTGGTCAAATATGTTCACGTATTTTATGAGCAGTTGTTTTGCCTTACTCTGATAGGCTTCCTCTAGCCCATGGGTCCATGCCGTGATATCATTTGAAAGATCAGTATTACTATATGAAACGTATTCCTCGAGCTGTTCACAGTTAATAACTACTTCGGCCTCTTTGCATCTTCCAAAAATAGCTCCTTTGGTCAAATTGAATGGTGATTTGAACTCATTGAGTACTCTTACCGGAATACGTCCATCTTGTTTTGTCATAGCCAGGGTTTTTCCTACAAGTATGTTCAGTGCTGATTTATTTGCTGCTTCGACAACCCACAATTTGTTTATCTCACAATCTCCATCAATCTTTGCCCAGATGACTGCCTCTGATTTTGGTGGTATTTGCTGACTCTCTTCCACCAGCACTCGTTTACTGCTGTAGCCTCTCGTAGCCGTGCCTGAGGTTCGAGTTTAACGCCGCTTGTATTCAATCCACGGCTCTCCAACTCCTTCTTTAGTTGCTGGATCTTCAATTCACTGAACTTTGCCATGTCCTTGTTGTCCTCTGGAATTTATTCAACAATTCCTCTTCTGACACCAATTGTAACGAATTTACTTGCAAATCCTCTTATTTGCAATCCTCTGCTAAGTTCGAATCACTAAACTGTTGAATAAATAACTCCAATATTGAATGATGGAAAAATGGCCTTTATTAAGTACTTCACAATAACACTTATACTTTGCTACTCGCTGGCTTAATAACCAAACTGATTGATAACTCAAATGAAACTCTACTATTGGCCGCCAGATCGCGTGCTTAATCAAACTGATTGATAGCTCAACTCAAACTGAATTACTTCTTACTCGCCTGCTCCGCTTTTATAGTTTACGCTGCATACTTCTAGGCTCTTCGATTTCCAGAAGTTACTAGTTAAGTCGGCTACAAAATCGCCAGCCACTACTACCTGCACAAATTATTGCTCTCTCTTGTGACAACTCAGATAAGATATATGCATGTGTTTGTGCATTGCCGCTCCGCTACTCGTATACGTACATATGTGTCGCAATTATTTATTCGTTTATGTAGATACATAATGATTGAATTATTTATGTGAATGTTTGTAGTTTACAGTCTCTCGCGCATACATAGGCGTATAAGTAAATGCATCTGTGTGTGACGTAAATACTGCTTATCGTGGCCTTGGCATCGCCTTAGTGATGGTATAACTTAGTGCTGTTAATATCCGTGACAATATATATATAAACTATATATATATACTATATATACCACCTATCTGTATGATTTTTTCAGACAACAATATAAGCTATATACGTAAGCATACGTTGAAATTTGAAGCCTCTAGCTCTTAAAATAGGATAGTAATTACGAAAAGTTTCTTATCTGAACAATCGGTTGTGGGGGATATATACTATATATACGACCGATCTCATCAATTTTTTCAGGCAAAAATATGTGCAATATACGAAAGTATATGGTGAAGTTTGAAGAGGTAATACTTCATGTAGTATAAGCATCTGGATAATCTGAATATCGTCGTGGTATTCCTGCTAAACCTAGGAAATGTTGAGGGAAGAATGTCAAGTTTACACCTAAAAATATAATTAAAAATTGAGGTTTTAATCGAATAGGATTTAAGGTTAATCTTGTAAATAAAGGGTTTCAGTGGATGAGTCTATAATAGTAAAAACTGCTCCTATAGATAAGACGTAGTGAAAATGAGCAACTTCATAATAAGTATCATGTAAAATAATATAAATTGATGAATTAGCTAATACTACACCTGTTAACCCTCCAACAGTAAATAAGAATACAAATCCTAAAGATCACAATATTGTTGGGGAATATATTAATTGAGTTCCATGTAATGTTGCTAATCAACTAAAAATTGTAATACCTGTAGGGACAACAATAATTATAGTTGCTGAAGTGAAATAAGCTCGTGTATCTACATCTACTCCTACTGTAAATATGTGATGAGCTCATACAATAAAACCTAATAATCGAAATGCTATTATAGCATAAATTATTCCTAAAGAACCAAAGGTTTTTTTTCTTGATTCTTGTCTAATAATATGGAAAATTATTCCAAATCCAGGTAAAATTAAAACATAAACTTCTGAGTGACCAAAAAATCAAAATAAATGTTGGTATAAGATAGGGTATCCACCACCTGCTGGATCAAAAAATGATGTATTCAAATTTCGATCTGTTAATAATATAGTAATAGCTCCTGCTAGAACTGGTAAAGATAAAATAAATAAAAGAGCAGTTAATATTACTGCTCATACAAATAAAGGTATTCGATCAAATATAATACCTGTTGATCGTATATTAATAACAGTAGTAATAAAATTTACTGCTCCTAAAATAGAAGAGATTCCAGCTAAATGTAAAGAAAAAATAGCTAAATCAACAGATGCTCCTCTATGTGTAATAGTAGATGAAAGAGGGGGGTTTACTGTTCAACCTGTTCCAGCTCCGTTTTCTACTATACTGCTAATCAGTAATAATGTAAGGTATGGAGGTAATAATCAAAAACTTATATTATTTATTCGAGGAAATGCTATATCAGGAGCTCCTAATATAAGGGGTACTAATCAATTTACAAATCCACCAATTATAATTGGGTTAACTATAAAGAAAATTATTACAAAGCATGAGATGTAACAATTACATTATAAATTTGGTCATTTCCAATTAAATTTCCTGGGTGACCTAATTCAGCTCAAATAATAATTCTTAATGAAGTTGCAACTATTCCTACTCAAGCTCCAAAAATAAAATATAATGTTCCAATATCTTTACGATTTGTTGAAAATAACCACTGTCGCGATTAAATGCGACTTATTTATGGATAGATTCAAATGGTATAATTAAATTGCTGAATTTTAGGCGGTAGATTGTAATTCTATTTATAAGAATATTTCTTTTTAATTAAAGTTTTATAGTCAATAATGACATTATATTGCAAGTCTAAATGAGTAATTAAATTACTAAAGCTTAAAAGGTTCTACTAATATTTATAGCTGTGAAGGCTATTCGTTTTTTTAACTTAAAACCATCAAATATTAGTAGAATAGAGGATGAATTATAGAATTTGTAATTAAACTAAATGTTGAAATAAAGGAGATAATTAATATTCATTTAATAAAAAATTATTTGATTTTATTAAAAATATTCAATTATTTTCATAATAATTTAGTATGAATGCGGCAAAGCATAGTCGTAAATAGAAAAATAATGTAATTAATGATATTGTTGATATAACTGTTATCAATAAATATTGATTATTTACAATTAAATGTTGAATTACTAATCACTTTGGTAAGAATCCAATAAATGGGGGTAATCCTCCTAAAGATAGTAGATTTAATAGTAAAATAAATTTCAAAATTTGAAATTAAAAAATTAATTGAACAATTGATTTATATAATAAATTTCAAAGTTTTTGAATAAAAAAATTACACTAAATGATAAAAATTAATAAAATCAGAAATATGTAATTCATAATATTTCATTGATTTGTATTGCTGCTAATATTCATTCTAAATGAGTAATAGATGAAAAGGCTATTAATTTTCGTAATGAGGTTTGATTTAATCCTCCTAAGGAACCAATAATAATTGATATAATAATAACAACATTCATAAAATTAATATTAATTAAATAAGAAATTAATATCATAGGGGCAATTTTTTGTCATGTTATTAAAATTAAATTATTATTTCATGATAATCCTGCTATAATTGTTGGAAATCAAAAGTGAAAAGGAGCTGTACCTCTTTTTAAAAATAATTAAGAAATTAAAATTCATTTACTAAATAAATAGTCATTTTGTATTAACAAAGTATTTATGTATATCATAATAATACAAAATAACAGAACTGCTGATGCAATTGTTTGAATTAAGAAATATTTTAAATAAGCTTCTGTAGATATTAGATTATTATTGTTACTATCTATTATTAGGGGGATAAAAGATAAAAAATTAATTTCTAAACCTATTCAAGCTCTTAATGAAGAATTTGATGAAAATGTAATTATTGTTCTTATTAATAATATTGAAAAGAAAATAATTTTTGCAGAATTATTAAAAATTAAAAAGAAAAGGATTTATAACCTTTATAAATGGGGTATGAACCCAGTAGCTTTATTAGCTAATTTTTTATATTTTAGTGTAAGATGCACAAAAGTTTTTGATGCTTTTAGAAATAGTTTAATTCTATTAAATATAATGAATGTAATAAAATTACATTATTTATCCTATCAAGATAATCTTTTTTTAGCCAATTCATTAAGTTAAAATAGACGGATTTTTATTGTATTTTTTAGAATATAAAATTATCTTTTTTAAAATTAAAGATTAAAATTCATTCTAAAATAAATGGGGTTTTTTATACTAAACGTTTAAAAAAAATTACGTGAAATTTAATTTAAATATATAATATATTAAATAATTAAAATTACTTTTTATAAAATTACTGATTTTTTTCTTATTTAGATAACAAAAAATTACAATATATATATAGGTATGAGAGTTAAAATCACAACTTTAATATAGATGTATATCGTTTATTTATTTTTAATATATTATGTATTTATTAATAATTAATTAGGGATTAAATATTAATTTTTTACAATATTACATATTTTAGAATTATTGATCATTTTCTTTGAATATAATTTGTTTTATTAAATATTAATTAATAATTAATTAGGAGTTAATTATTAATTATTTATTTGAAGGTTAAATTTTAGAATTATTAATCTTTTTTTTTAATTTTTTATTAATTGATTATAATTGCTCACAAATTAATTTATTAATTATTTATTGATTGTTTATTAATTATTTATTAGTTTTTATTATTTTATTTGTTTTATTGAGTATAAATAATTAATTAGGTGTTAATTATTTATTTGAGGTTAAATTTTTATAATTATTTATTGATCATTCTTATAATTTATATTTTTATTATTAAATAAATATATTGGAAAAATTTCTACGGGAAGCTAATTACTATATTAGATTATTTATTTGAAAATAATTAATTAATTTTACAATATTAAAAATTTTAGAATTATTGATCATTTTCGTAATTTTTATTTTTATAATTTAAATTAATTATTTTTATTATTTGAATTTAATATTCATTAATTATTTTTGTGATTTTTATAAATATCATTTTTATACCTTTCATGAAAATGAAATGGTATATTAATTTCGTCACGAAACCGAAAATTGTAAGTCCTTAAAGGAAAATAGATAGACCTACCATTAAGTATACCGAAATAATCAGGTTGAAGAGCTGAGTTGATTTAGCCATGTCCGTCTGTCCGTCTGTCCGTCTTTCTGTTTGTATGCAAAAAAGTCCCTCAAGTTTTGAGATATCTTGATAAAGTTTGGTGAACGGGTGTATTTGGGTGTCCGATTAGACATTTGTCGGAACCGACCGGATCGGACCACTATAGCATATATCCTCCATACAACCGATTTTTCAGAAAAAGAGGATTTTTGTAATATCTTACCCAATTTAACAGATTGAAGCTTCAAACTTCACCATATACTTTCGTATATTGCACGTATTGTTGCCTGAAAAAATTGATGAGATCGGTCGTATATATAGTATATATCCCCCACAACCGATTGTTCAGATAAGGAACTTTTCGTAATTACTGCCCTATTTTAAGAGCTAGAGGCTTCAAATTTCAACGAATGCTTACGTATATAGCATATATTGTTGTCTGAAAAATCATAAAGATCGGTGGTATATATATATATTCGCACTTTCAGCCCCATTTTAACAGCTCCAAATTTCACCAAATGCTTACGTATATACCATATATTGTTGTCTGAAAAAAATATACAGATCGGTGGTATATATAGTATATATCTCACAACCGATTGTTCAAATAAGAAACTTTTCGCAATTTCTACCCCATTTTAACAGCTATAAGCTTCAAATTTCACCGATTGCTTACATATATAGCATATATTGTTGTCTGAAAAAATCATAGAGATCGGTTATATATATAGTATATATCTCATACAACCGATTGTTCAGATAAGTAACTTTTCGTAATTTCTACCCCATTTTAACAGCTATAAGCTTCAAATTTCACCGATTGCTTACGTATATAGCATATATTGTTGTCTGAAAAAATCATAGAGATCGGTTGTATATATAGTATATATCTCATACAACCGATTGTTCAGATAAGAAACTTTTCGCAATTTCTACCCCATTTTAACAGCTATAAGCTTCAAATTTCACCAATTGCTTACGTATATAGTATGTATTGTTGTGTCAAAAAATCATAGAGATCGGTGATATATATAATATATATATGATGGTATATATAGTATATATATATTTTTTTTGCGATTTCTGCCTCATTTTAACAGCTATAAACTTCAAATTTCACCAAATGCTTACGTGTATAGCATATATTGATGTCTGAAAAAATCATTGAGATCGGTGGTATACATAGTATATATCTCATACAACCGATTGTTCAGATAAGAAACTTTGCGCAATTTCTGCCCCGTTTTAACAGCTAGAAGCTTCAAATTTCGTATATAGCATATATTGTTGTCGTATATAGCATATATTGTTGTCTGAAAAAATCATAGAAATCGGTGGTATATATATTATATACTTCGTATAAACTGTCATTTTTGCCCCTATTTTACGGCTAGAAGCTTCAAAATTCATCAAATTTCATCAAATAGTTACGTTACGTCATATATTTTTGAAAGACGTGATTCGTAGTCATAGTTTTTGCATGCAGACCACAAAAAACGTGAAGCTTTGCATCCTCACACAGATTACCTACCTATTTTTTATTTTTTATTTATCTTAAAAATCGTTTAGATATGTTCAATTTTCACCAAATGCTTGCGTGTATAGCATATATTGTTGTCTGAGAAAATTATAGATACCGGTGGTATATATATTATATACCCCATATAAACTCTAATTTTTGCCCCCTTTTTACGACTAGAAGCATCAAATAGTTACGTTTACGTCATATATTGTTGAAATACGTGATTCGTAGTCATAGTTTTTACACGCAGACCACAAAAAACCTGAAACTTTGCATCCTCACACAAAGTACCTACCTGTTTTTTATTTTATATTTATCTTAAAAATCGTTAAGGTATGTAGATCTGTTCACTATTTATTTCTTATCTTATACATCCCATTATTCGGAGATTACGAGCGGGATAAGATTATTGTTCAGCCCCATTCATGAAAGGTATGAAGTCTTCGGCACAGCCGAAGACAGTCCCGTTTTTACTTGTTAAATATAAAGTTTTATTTTAGCTTATCTTTTTACTATAAATTTATTTTATATGTAAATTTTTGTGTAATTTATTATTTATTTTAATAATTGATATTTTAAATTTTATTCTCAGTAATTAATTTTATTAATCAATTAAAATTGGAATTAGTAATTTTATTTAGTATTGGTTACATTTTTGCCAGCATCCGCGGTTATACAAATAATACAAGTAAACATTTTTCGATGAAAGGTATAAATTAAAATATATATATAAATTTATTAAGTGAAATTTTAAATTTATAATAGTTTTTAAATTTAATTTTATTTAACCTTAGAAATTTTATTATTAAACTAGGATTAGATAAAAAAAAAAAAATGTAAGGCGCGATAACCTCCGAAGAGATCTAAGGCCGAGCTTCTCTTCCAATTTGCGTCGTGTTCCTCTTGATTTTTCCCTACAAATTGGCCGGACGGGACCTACATGTTTTATGCCGACTCCGAACGGCATCTGCAAGACAGATGAGTTTTCACTGAGAGCTTTTCATGACAGAAATACAATCGGAGCGCTTGCCAGACACTGCCGAGGGGCGACCCCGCTTAGAAAAATTTTCTTCTAATTGAAAAAACTTATTTCTAAAATTTTGATGTTGCTTTGCCCGGGAGTTGAACCCAGGGCATACGGTGTGATAGGCGGAGCACGATACCATCACACCACGGTGGCCGGTGGATTAGATACCCTATTATAAAAAATTTACTTATTTTTCATTAAGGTAGTATTAGTTATGTTCTTTAAACTTACAAAATTTGGCGGTATTTTAGTCTATTAATAGGAACCTCTTCTATAATCGATAGTACACGATGTACCTCACTTAAATTAGTTTTCAGTTTATATACCGTCGTTATTAGAATATTTTATTAGAATAATAATTTTCAATAATTTGTATTTAGATCAGATCAAGGTGTAGTTTATATTTAAATATTTAAATTTAAAATGTTTAATGAAATTGGATTTGGCGGTAAAATTTCAAATATAAAAAATTTGACTTTAGCTCTAAAATATGTACATATCGCCCGTCGCTCTTATTCTAAAATAAGATAAGTCGTAACATAGTAGATGTATCGGAAGGTGAATCTAGAATAACAATTTAAAGCTTATTAAGTAAAGTATTTCATTTACATTGAAAAGATTTTTGTGCAAATCAAAATAAATTGAATTTAATATTTATTTATTTATGATTTATTTATTAATATTAATATTATTTGTTTAATTTATATTAAAAGTAATTATAAAAATTAGTGTTTTAGTAATTTTTAATGAAAAATAAGTTTAATTATAATTTATTTGTATTGTGAAATATTATTGAAATAATATGAAAAATTTTTATTTTATAAGAAAAATTTATTTTTTGTTCTTGTGTGTCAGGGTTTATTAAATAATTAATAGAAAAATATTGATCTCGATTTTATAAGAGTTAATAATTTATTAAATTTAATGTATTAAAATTATTTTAAATAGATTATTAGAAATGAAATGTTATTCGTTTATAAATATATCTAGTTTTTTAAAAATAAATTTAGTTTAATAATTTGATTTATTTATTTATTTTGTTAATAAATAAATTTATAAATTATAATATTTTAAGGGATAAGCTTTAAAATAAATTATTATAAATGAAATAAATTAGCTATACAAATATATGCATAGAATTAGCAATTATTATTTAATTTTATTAAAAATTATTTTATTTAAATATTATTTATTTATATTTTAATTTTTTATAAAAAAATTTTGTAATTTTATTTAAAAAGCAATAATGATTAAATTAGTATATATATATAAGTAATTTTGAATGGAAAGTTTATATAAAGAACTCGGCAAATATATTACTCGCCTGTTTAACAAAAACATGTCTTTTTTAGTTAATTTTAAAGTCTAACCTGCCCAATGAATTTTTTAATGGCCGCAGTAATCTAACTGTGCAAAGGTAGCATAATCATTAGTCTTTTAATTGAAGGCTTGTGTGAATGGTTGGATGAAGTATAATCTGTTTCATATAAATTTATTATAGAATTTTATATTTTAGTAAAAAGGCTAAAATTTTATTAAAAGACGAGAAGACCCTATAAATCTTTATAATTTTATAAATTTTTATTTTTTGGATTAATTTTATTTTAATTTTTAAAATTATTTTATTTTAGGTGATATTAAAATTTAATTAATTTTTATTATTTTCATCATATATTTATAATTTATTGATCAATTATTAATGATTAAAAGAACAAGTTACTTTAGGGATAACAGCGTAATTTTTTTGGAGAGTTCTTATTGATAAAAAAGGGTGTAACCTCGATGTTGGATTAAGATATAATTTTAGGTGTAGTTGCTTAAATAATAAGTCTGTTGGACTTTTAAATTCTTACATGATCTGAGTTCAAACCGGCGTGAGCCAGGTTGGTTTGTATCTTTAATATATTATAATATCTTAGTACGAAAATACCAGTTATTAAAATAATTATATTTTATTTATATGAATTTTATTAATATAATTGGATTGATTAACTATTTTGGCAGATTAGTGCATTAAATTTAGTATTTAAAGATGTAATTTTGAATTAAAAGTAGTACTTGTTTATTTTCGAATTATTTTTGACTTTAATTGGTTCATTAATTTTAATTATTTGTGTTTTAGTGAGAGTTGCATTTTTGACTCTTTGGAACGTAAAGTATTAGGATATATTCAAATTTGAAAAGGTCCAAATAAGGTTGGTTTATTAGGAATTCCTCAGCCTTTCTGTGATGCAATTAAATTATTTACTAAAGAACAAACTTATCCTTTATTATCTAATTATATTTCTTATTATTTTTCTCCATTTTTTCTTTCTTTAATTGTTTGATTTTGTATACCTTTATTTGTAAAATTATTTTGTTTTAATTTAGGTTTATTATTTTTTCTAAGTTGTACTATATTAGGTGTTTATAGAATCATAATTGCTGGTTGATCTTCAAATTCTAATTATGCTCTATTAGGGGGGTTACGAGCAGTTGCTCAAACAATTTCTTATGAAGTTAGAATAGTTTTAATTTTATTGCCTTTTGTTTTTTTAATTGGAAGATATAATATTTTTAAATTTTTTTATTATCAAAAATATTTTTGATTTTTAATAATTTTTTTACCTCTTAGTTTTTTTTTGATTTTGTATTTGTTTAGCTGAAACTAATCGAACACCTTTTGATTTTGCTGAAGGTGAATCTGAATTAGTTTCTGGGTTTAATGTTGAATATAGAAGAGGTGGATTTGTATTAATTTTTATAGCTGAATATTCTAGAATTTTATATATAAGTATATTATTTAGAGTTATTTTTTATGTTGTGATTTATTTAATTTTGTGCTTTATTTAAAATTAATATTTATTTCTTTTATATTTATTTGAGTTCGTGGTACTTTGCCTCGTTTTCGTTATGACAAATTAATATATTTAGCTTGAAAATGTTTTTTGCCAATTTCTTTGGATTACTTATTATTTTTTATTGGGTTTAAATTGTTGTTATAAAATTTTATTTAATTAATTTCGTTAAGTAAAGTTAATAGAAAATATTTTCTATATTACGTTTTCAAAACATATGCTTATTCAAGCTCATTAACTATTTGATTAAATTATCTCATCATTTATTAATTATAGGGTTTATGATATAGTATAAAAAGTAAATAATTGTTAAAGTTTGACCTACAATAATATAAGGAGCTTCTACTGGTCGTGCTCCGATTCATTTTAATAAAATTACTGTAATAATTACAATTCAAAATAAAATTTTATTGATAGGGTAAAATTGAATTCCTCGGAAATTTCTTAAGTTATAAAATAGAAGAATTGCTAAAATTGCAATTGATATAATTAATGCTATAACTCCTCCTAATTTATCATTTTGGTTGAATGGGAATAGGAGTTACTAATGTACTTGCTGGGATAAAATTGTCTGGGTCTCCTAGTAGGTATGGTTGAATTAATGTTAATAATATTAATATTGAAATTATAATAATGAATCCAATAATATCCTTATATGAAAAATGAGGATGGAATGGAACTTTATCAATATTTGAATTTAATTCAATAAGATTATTTCATCCTGTTTGATGTAAGAATGAAAGATGAATTATTGTTATAGCTAGTACAATAAAAGGTAAGATAAAATGGAAAGTAAAGAATCGAGATAATGTAGCATTATCAACTGCGAATCCTCCTCATACTCACTGAACTAAGTCTATCCCTAAATAAGGAAATGCTGATGATAAATTTATAATAACTGTTGCACCTCAGAAAGACATTTGGCCTCAGGGTAATACATATCCTATAAAAGCTGTAGATATTACTAAAAATAAAATTAAAATTCCAATTAATCATGTAGGTGCAAATAAATAAGATAAATAGTAAATTCCTCGTCCAATATGTAAATAAATACAAATAAAAAAAGGATGCACCATTAGCGTGTAATGTTCGTAGTAATCAACCGTAGTTTACATTTCGACAAATGTGATTTACTCTATCAAAAGCTAAATTAATATTTGCGGTGTAATGTATAGCTAAAAATAATCCTGTCATAATCTGAATAATTAAGCATAAACCTAATAATGAACCGAACCGTTTATTCATTAGTTTATAATTCGTAATGGCCCATAAAATATATTAGTAATTTTTTACTACGGCAACTAATGTAATTAATAAATAGTTTATTAATATAATAATTATTCGATTTTTTGGATAATTGTATAATTTATCAAGTATAATGGAATTTTCTTGTATGAATGATTTTATATCATATATTGTTTTTATTTCATTATTTTCTATATAATTTAGGATAAAGGGTTTATTTAAGAAAATTGAAATTGTTACTATAATAATGAATATTATGACACATGAAATAGTTATTTTAATAATAATGAAATAATGAAAATATTTCATTTGATGCTAGTGAATTAAAGTAAATAAATAATATTAATATTCATCCTAAGAAAACTAAAAATAAAATATAAGAAAATCAGAATGTTATATATAATATTCCTGTTAATATACAAATTTGTAATGTTGGTATAAGTAATATTAGTCCTATAGCTAATGGATGATTTATTTGAATAAAAATTAGTTTGGAAATTAATGTGGTAATAAAAAAAGTTAATTGAATTATACAAGGAATAGTTTATAAAAATCTTAATTTTTGAGATTAATGATAAAGAAGATTCTTTTTTCTTGAAGTTTTAAAAAAAAATTTTTATTTTTGATTTACAAGACCAATGTTTTTATTAAACTATTAAAACTAATGCTAATAATTTTATATTGAATATTACCTTTTATTTTATTTTTAATTGGAGTTTTAATTTTATTTTATTGTTTTAAGTTTATTTTTTATATTGTTTATATATTTAAATTTAATAGACTATAGAATATTTTTAAAATTTTATTTTTAGTTTTTAGAGTTTGTGAAGGGGTATTAGGTCTTTCAATTTAGTTTCATTAATTCGAACTTATGGTAATGATTATTACGTCAAACTGATATAAAATCTGCATTTGCTTATTCTTCTGTTTCTCACATAAGAATTGTTTTAATAGGTATTTTAACATAAATTATTGAGGACTATCTCGTGCTTATGTATTAATGATTGCTCATGGTCTTTGTTCATCTGGTTTATTTTGTTTAGCAAATATTGCTTATGAACGATCAGGGAGTCGTAGATTATTAATTAATAAAGGTTTATTAAATTTTAAACCTTCAATCACTTTATGGTAATTTTTATTGTGTATTTGTAATATATCTGCTCAATCTTTTAATTTGTTATAATTTTAAAATTTCTTTTTATGTTAATTTTTATATTTCCTATTTGTTTTATAAAAAATTTTTATTGAATGGTTTAGTTATTATTCTTTTTAATAATGTTTATAATAATGTTATTTAATTTTAGTTTGAATTATTTTATGAATATTTCTTATCTTTTAGGTATAGATGTTCTTTCAAATGGATTGATTTTATTAAGAGTTTGGATTTGTGTTCTTATAATAAATGCTAGTTATACTATTAATAAATTGGATAATTATAAGAATTTATTTTTATTAAATATTTTAGTTTTATTAATATTTTCAATTTTAACTTTTAGTTCAATAAATTTATTTATATTTTATTTAATTTTTGAAAGTGGATTAATTCCTACATTATTTTTAAACCCAGTTGAGCAGAGCTCACAGAGTATATTAACTTTGATTGTGTTGGTAGGAATTTGGAAGAGGATTTGTATACTTGCGTGAATGTCCGGTACAATAAAAGAAAAGCACTTCTTAGTTCAACGATTTAATGAGGACTAAAAGATAAAATTCATGTGTACATATAGTTAACTCATCAATATATGTAATATGTCTTATTCATTCTAATTATTAGAAATATGTTCTCAATAGGAAATATTGAACTTAAAACTCCGAGTTATTATTTCAACACTCTTTCTTAAGTTAAATATTTCTTCAGTTAATTTTTAAGACCAAGCATTTGAACAAATTTTACATGTTTCTGTTTTTGCAGATTTTTTGTAAAAATATCAGAAACATTTTCATTTGTGGATACGTACTCTAATTATATTACTTTTTGTTCGACAACTTCTCGGATATAATGATATTTCAAATCTATGTGCTTGGTTCGCTTGTGGAACACAGGGTTCTTTGAAATTTGAATTGCGCTCATGTTGTCGCCTTTTAACTTAACAGGACCGATGTCGTGAATAAAACCAATTTCTTTAAGTAAGCGCCGCAGATATACAGCCTCTTCTACCTCTGTTTCGTCTTCGGTGCAACTTTCAAACTCTTCATCTTCTTTCCGCTCTTCTTCAACATGTTTACGATCGTCGATTTATACAAAAATTGTAGCAATGTCATTTTCATCTCTGTTTTTGGTGTCACCTTCGGGTACAGCTAAGTTGACTTCTTCTTCTAAAAATTTTACGTCACGTCTTACACAAATTTGCCTCGTTTCCTTATCATACAAGCGATAAGCTTTTGCAACCTGAGAATATCCGACGAACAAATACTCTTTGCCCTTAGCGCTGAATTTACCACGCTGCGTTTTATTTAACGCGAATGCGCGCGAACCAAAACCCTGAAATGTTTTACCGACGGCTTTTTGTTGTACCAAATCTCATAAGGAGTGCAATCTCTAAGTAATTTTGTAGGTGCGCGATTACGTAAATATACAGCTGTGTGTATAGCTTCACCCCACAATTCTTGTTCTATATTTGCATGCACCAGCAAACTTCTAGCCATTTCTACAATTTTGCGGTTAACTCTCTCTGCCACTCCATTTTGCTGGGGAGTATATGGCACAGTTAACTGCCTTTTAATTCCGCACTCATTTAAAAAATCGGTAAATTTATTGTTTATGTACTCCGTACCATTGTCACTTCGGAGCTTTTTAATTTTCTTCTGAGTTTGACATTCGACCATATTTTTGAATAATTGAAACTTTTCAAATACTTCGCTCTTTTCTTTAATACAATAAACAAAAATCATTCTCAAGAAATCGTCAATAAATGCGAGAAAATGCACCACCTATTGATTTTACGTTTACGGGTCCACATACATCTGTATGCACAAGCTCTAATATTTCTTTTGACTCAATTTCAAATTTTTTTGGAAAAGGCATTGCACTTAATTTTGCTTTGTTGCATGTGTCACAATTTGTTTTTGTTTTCACATCTTTTGTGTCCATACCTCGCACTAAACCTTTGTCGGCAATTTTCTTTAAACTTTCGAAGTTTATATGACCATATCGATTATGCCACTTTAAATTATTTAAATAAATTTTGGAACCTTGTACTTGCGCATTGAATATAAACAAATCATTTTGTAATCTAGCTCCAAGCAATGTTAACCCTATGGATTTTTTTACTTCCACAACATAGTTTTTGAATACCACTGTATGTTTATGCTGCAGAGCTTTGTTAACAGAACAAAAGTTCATTTTCAGTGAAGGCAAAAACAATACATCACGTAGCTCTATTTCACATTCGTTTGTTTTTATTTTGACCGTACCTATACCTTGTGAGTAAGTGAAATTATCTGCTGCTAACATAACTTTTTCTCGTTTATCGATGAATGACACGAACATATTCTTGTCGCAACACATATGTGTTGTTGCACCACTGTCGACACACCAATTGTGTTTACTTCGTTCATCCCCCACAGCAGCAGCATATACAGCGTAAGAAAGCTCGTTAATTTTAGAACTTTGTTTATCTTCACGATCATATTGTTGTTTGCCCTTTCTTTTGCATTGTGAAGCCGTATGGCCACGCATGCTACAACTAAAGCATTTACCCTTGAATCCATTTGACTTTATATAACTTTTTGCTTTTGTATTTATTTTATTACCATTATGCTCTGATTCTCTTACACTTGTATAAACAGCTTGCGCAGGAGCTTTTTGATCTGCTTGTTGTTCCCTTCTAGCACCCTCTTCTAACAGCTTTACTTTTAAAGTACTGAAACTCGGCAATTCATCACGAGTCTCGATAGCTACCACGAAGTTTTCGTACTCGGACGGCAAACTAGATAATAGTATTATGACTTTTAGCTCTTCGTTTAACTCAATGTTCACTTCGGCTAATTTATCTACGACTTCGACAAACGAATTTAGATAAGTTGACATGCTTTGACCAGCAGACATACTGCAACCAAGCAACATTTTATAAAGCGAAACTTTTTGTAAAGGTCCCCTCGGCACATGAACATCTCGAAGCCTCTTCCATGCTTACACTGAAGTTTTACAAGCCTTAATATTGCTGAGTTGCGTCGGTTTTACGCATAAAATAATATTAGCTAGCGCTTTTTGATCATCTTGATCCCACTTTTTGCATTTTCATCACTGCGCTTACAATCTTCATTAACGATGTGCCATTGGTCCATATTAACCAATATGCTGCGCATTTGCATGCACCACACATCATAGTTATTATCGCTCAGTTTTTCGATTTGCAAACTCGAATTCATTTTTAAAATTTTATTTTGTAAAACCTGATTAATTATTAAATTTTAAATAACTTCACACGCGATCTGGGACCATAACCTTTGTTGGTAGGAATTTGGAAGAGGATTTGTATACTTGCGTGAATGTCCGGTCAATAAAAGAAAAGCCCTTCTTAGTTCAACGATTTAATGAGGACTAAAAGATAAAATTCATGTGTACATATAGTTAACTCATCAATATATGTAATATGTCTTATTCATTCTAATTATTAGAAATATGTTCTCAATAGGAAATATTGAACTTTAAGCTCCAAGTTATTATTTCAACAGATTGGATAACGGTTGGTTGTAAAGGTATAAAGGTATCGAGATAGATATAGACTTCCATATATCAAAATCATCAGGATCGAAAAAAAAATTGGATTGAGCCATGTCCGTCCGCCCTCCGTCCGTCCGTTAACACGATAACTTGAGTAAATTTTGAGGTATCTTGATAAAATTTGGTATGTAGGTTTCTGAGTACTCATCTCAGATCGCTATTTAAAATGAACGATATCGAAAATTTCGAAAAACCGAAAAAGTACGATAATTCATTTACTAAAGACGGATAACGCGATAAAACTTGGTAGGTGAGTTGATCTTATGACGCAGAATAGAAAATTAGTAAAATTTTGGACAATGGGCGTGGCACCGCCCACTTTTAAAAGAAAGTAATCTAAAATTTTTGCAAGTTGTAATTTGGCAGTCGTTGAAGATATCATGATGAAATTTGGCAGAAACGTTACTCCTATTACTATATGTATGCTTAATAAAAGTTAGCAAAATCGGAGAACGACCACGCCCACTTTAAAAAAAATTTTTTTAAGTCAAATTTTAACAAAAAATGTAATATCTTTACAGTATATAAGTAAATTATGTCAACATTCAACTCCAGTAATGATATGGTGCAACAAAATACAAAAATAAAAGAAAATTTCAAAATGGGCGTGGCTCCGCCCTTTTTCATTTAATTTGTCTAGGATACTTTTAATACCATAAGTCGAACAAAATCTACCAATCATCCTTGTGAAATTTGGTAGGTGCTTAAATTCTAGGACGATAACTTATTTCTATGAAAAAGGGCGAAATCGGTTGAAGCCACTCCCAGTTTTTATACACAGTCGACCGTCTGTCCTTCCGCTCGGCCACTAACACGATAACTTGAGCAAAAATCGATATCTAAACTCAGTTCACGTACTTATCTGAACTCACTTTGTATTGGTATAAAAAATTGCCGAAATCCGACTATGACCACGCCCATTTTTTCAATATCAAAAAATTACGAAAAATAAGAAAAATGCCATAATTGTATACCAAATACGAAAAAAGGGTGAAACATGGTAATTGGATTGGTTTATTGACGCAAATATAACTTTAGAAAAAACTTTGTAAAATAGGTTTGACACCTACCATATTAAGTAGAAGAAAATGAAAAAGTTCTGCAGGGCGAAATAAAAAAACCCTTGATATCTTGGCAGGAATACTGTTCGTGGTATTACATATATAAATAGCGGTATCCAACAGATGATGTTCTGGATCACCCTGGTCCACATTTTGGTCGATATCTGGAAAAACGCCTTCACATATACAACTACCACCACTCCCTTTTAAACCTTCATTAATACCTTTAATTTGATAGCCATATCGTACAAACAAAGTCTAGAGTCACCTCTGGCCCACCTTTATGGCGATATCTCGAAAAGGCGTCCACCTATAGAACTAAGGCCTACTCGCTTCTAAAATACTCAATAACACCTTTTGTTTGATACCCATATTGTACAAACGCATTTTAGAGTCACCCCTGGTCCAACTTTATGGCGATATCTCGAAAAGGCGACCACCTATACATCTACCACCACTCCCTTTTAAAACCCTCATTAATACCTTTAATTTGATATCCATATCCTACAAACACATTCTAGTTGTATAGGTGGTCGCCTTTTCGAGATATCGCCATAAAGGTGGACCAGGGGTGACTCTAGAATAAGTTTGTGCAATATGGGTATCAAACGAAAGGAGTTAATGGGTATTTTAAAAGGGAGTGGGCCTTAGTTCTATAGGTGGACGCCTTTTCGAGGTATCGCAATAAAGGTGGACCAAGGGTGACTCTAGACTTTGCTTGTACTATATGGGTATCAAATGAAAGATGTTAATGAGTATTTTTAAAAAAGCAGTGGGCCTTCGTTCTATAGGTGGTCGCCTTTTCGAGATATCGCCATAAAGGTGGAACAGGGGTGACACTAGAATAAAAAATTTTTTTTTTAAAAGTGGGCATGGTCCTTCTCCGATTTTTAATTTTTTTTATTAATTTTTATTAAGCGTACTAGGAGTAACGTTCCTGCCAAATTTCATCATGATATCTTCAACGACTGCCAAATTACAGCTTGCAAAAGTTTTAAATTACCTTCTTTTAAAAGTGGACGTTGCCACGCCCATTGTCCAACCTTTTACTAATTTTCTATTCTTCGTCATAAGTTCAACTCACCTACCCAGTTTCATCGCTTTATCTGTCTTTGGTAATGAATTATTGCACTTTTTCGGTTTTTCGAAATTTTCGATATCGAAAAAGTGGGCGTGGTTATAGTCCGATGTCGTTCATTTTAAATAGCGATCTGATATGAGTGCTCAGGAACCTACATACCAAATTTCATCTAGATACCTCAAAATTTACTCAAGTTATCGTGTAACGGACCGACGTACGGACGGACGGACATGGCTCAATCAAATTTTTTTTCGATCCTGACTATTCTGATATATGGAAGTCTATATATATCTTGATTCCTTTAAACCTGTACAACCAACCGTTATCCAATCAGACTTAATATACTCTGTGAGCTCTGCTCAACTGAGTATAAAAAGGGTGCACCATTAGCGTGTAATATTCGTAGTAATCAACCGTAGTTGACATTTCGACAAATGTGATTTATTCTATCAGAAGCTAAATTAATATTTGCGGTGTAATGTATAGCTAAAAATAATCCTGTCATAATCTGAATAAATAAGCATAAACCTAATAATGAACCGAACCGTTTATTCATTAGTTTATAATACGTAATGGCCCATAAAATATATTAGTAATTTTTACTACGGCAACTAATGTAATTAATAAATAGTTTATTAATATAATAATTATTCGATTTTTTGGATAATTGTATAATTTATAAGGAAATAATATGCAAGTGTAGACATGTTTGTGTTGTGCTGCTGGTTTTGTCACTTTTTCCTGTAATTATAATTTGTACACGCACGTAAAGTAGCCAAAAACTGAGTGCTAATCTGTTGTTTGTCTTTCGGGCATTGAAATATTATATTATAGTTAACTTTTTTGCGTAAATATTGATTTCCATAATTTTTTCTAATGTCTACGGTTGATAAAAAAAGTGACAAGAAGCACAAAGTTATCCCCGCCTAAGGGTAATACCCCGCTTCATGGCAAAGTTAGAGATGGTGAGAGCCCACAAACGGCGCAATGGCTGAAATAAATGAAACAAATGGAGAGTAAACTGGAGAGCATGGTCGCGAATTTAAGTGGAAACATAAAGAGCAGCGAAGAGCGACTTATGCAGCGATTCAATGGCATTGCAGTAGAGTTGCAAAGTATTAAGACCACTGTCAAACTATTTGATGTGAGGTTGACTGCTGTAGAAGCAGCGTGTGAAGAAACTGCCGCGCTTAAGGCAGAGGTGGCTTTGCTGAAAAATGAGTTGGCAAAGCAAGAGAACGCAGCTGCTGCTACTGACCTTATAATTAGCGGCGTACCCAATTCTTCAAATAAGAGTTGCTTGGAGATCTTTTCTGATATTTGCAAAGTAGTGAAACATGAGATGCCAGCAATAAGAGAAATTTTCCGAGTACGAAATCAAACCGTGGCAGCAGCTCCCCACACACTTCGACGTCGACTTCCTCACCCATCATTGTGAAACTTCACTCGTCTTATGCTCGCAGTAGACTCTTCATGTCGGTAGCTAGCTTCTGCAAAGCCAATAAGAGAACTCTTACTTTATATGATATTGCTGTTGAAGGTGCAGCGAACATTCACCTGCACGAAAGTTTGTCGAGAGCAAAACGTGAGCTTATGCATTATGCAGCCCAGCTCAAACGCCAAAAACATCTGGAAGCTGCTTTCTCGATACGCGGGCAAGTGTTTGTACGTAAAAGAGATGGGGAGAAGGCGACTTGTGTAAATGGTAAACAAGAAATTGATGAAATTGTCGGCACATCATAGAATAGGAAGAATGATTTTCTCATGCAGTGATTTATTTGTTATGTTTAATTTAAGTTTCACTAGCATTTTTCTCTCACATTTCTTATTGCTTTTTTCAATCTCTGGTGTTGCTTTTTTCTGTATTCTTATTTGCTATAATTTTTTCTTACACTTCCTCTTTTTCCTGTTTACTTCTTCAATTTTTCTTACACTTGTTTTTCCTGTACTATTCACTTGCCCTCTGTTGGCTTATCTTTACCTTACTTGTATTACTAGGCAAATTTGCATATTTGTTTTACTGCCGATTAGAAATGTTTTCATTGAAGTTGTGTATCATTTAACGTGACTGTTCAACAAATATTCGGTTCTAATGATAAACACAAGGTGATATTGGATATACTGTGTAAACAATCGAATGGTCTTAACGTAGTTCACTTTAATGCACGGAGCCTGTGCTCTGATAAGATGGACTATGTTAGATATATTTTTAATAATTCGTTGGTAGATATTATTTGTATATCTGAGACCTGGTTCGGTGAACATGTCACTGACCTACATTGCTGCATTAGCAACTATAATGTTGTGCGAAATGATCTAAAGCACAAAAAAGGCGGTGGGGTAGCTATATATTGCAGAAAATCGCTTAAAATCAAAACTTTGGTTAAATCTGAAAGTTGTGGTACTGAATATATTATTTCAGAAGTTACAGATGGTATCACCAAAATACTTGTTTCATGCGTATACAACCCGAATAAATTTTTATTATTAGATGGCTACTTTTCTGATTTATCTGTTCATGTTATTAAGTATGAGTGTTATGTTATATGTGGTGATTTTAATGTAAACTTACTTGGCAAAAATTCTATTAGTATCAAACTGCGTTATCAAATATCAGCAGCTTGACTAACTATTGTTAATGAGAAAATACCTAAAAGAAACCCTAATAACGCTAGGCCAAGCCTTCTAGATTTTTTTATTACTACTGATCTGGCCTTAATTCTTAAATTTGACCAACTATTTTTCATATCGGACCATGATATGCTTTTCTGTACTGTTGATGTAGTGTTAGAACGTCCTGCTGCTGGTGTTACTTTCTCGTACCATGATTTCTGTTCTATAGATACCAGTGCTTTGTTCTCTGATTGTAACGCCATTTATTGGAATCAGTGTTGCAATTACGAGTCGGTAGACTCAAAACTCGAATTTTTTAATAATCAATTGACTTTCCTTTTTGATCGACATGTGCCCCTACGTAATGCTAAAGTCATAAATAAATCTTGCACATGGTTTAACAAGAGAGTTAGTGCTGCAATCCAAAAACGAAATAAGTTGCATGCAAAGTGGAGAAGACTAAAGGCGAATGCATCATGGTGTGAGTATAAAGTTGCCCGCAACTCGGCGACAGTTGTTACTAGGCAAGCAAAAAGATGGTACTGTCAACTAAAATTGAATCCGTCTCTCCCATCTAAGAAGCTGTGGAGCAATCTGAAAAGTCTGCACATCCATTGAAAGAATAATGTGCAATGTGAAATTGACCCTGATGTTATAAACGATTATTTCACTGAGAATGTAAGCCCCGTGGGTATTAGTGACGACACAGAGTTGCCCTCACAACTTTTAATCCAAAACCCCTTTGAATTAATCTGCGTCAACGAAAATGAGGTGTACAAAGCTGTAATGGCGATCAAGTCTTACGCAGTTGGAAATGATGGTATATACTTGAAATTTGTTAAAATTTTACTTCCGTATATAGTAGGTGCTCTCACTCACATTATTAACCATATCTTCACAAGTGGCTATTTTCCGGATGCTTGGAAAAAGGCAAAATTTTTTCCGACTCCAAAAAAACCTCTTGCGTCCAACACGAGTGACTATAGACCAATTAGTATCCTGCCATCATTTTCCAAAGTGTGTGAAAATTTGATGGCTGACCAAATTGCGGTGCATATTCAAAAGAATAATTTGCTTTCTCCATTGCAGTCTGGGTTTAGGCCTGGGCACAATTGTGCTACTGCTATGCTTAAAATTGTAGATGACATAAGAACGCCTTTTGATAAAGTAGATATAACTATACTTTGCCTCTTAGATTTCTCTAAGGCATTTGACTCAGTCAACCATTCTCTGTTATGCTGGAAGCTAAGGCATTTTTTCGGGTTCTCTGATAGCTCTTCGAAACTGTTGTTAAGTTTATTTAACGGGAAGGGTTCAACGTGTTATATGTGGTAATGCCTCATCTCAGTTCAAAGCTATTAAAACAGGTGTCCCGCAAGGCTCAATACTTGGCCCGCTCTTGTTTAGTATGTTTATTAACGACATATTTTCGGTGTGTAAACATGTTAGTGCGTGTGCGTATGCTGATGATATTCAGTTATATCTTTCAAATCGTATCGGTCTTGTAGAAGATTTATGTTACAAAGTAAATAACGATCTGTCTGCTATATTGTGCTGGGCGCAAAAAAATGTTTTGTGTTTAAATGCAAGTAAATCATATGTTGTACCCATATGTAAAACCGTAATAGACCCTGATGATATACCGCCTTTAGTAATCGGTACATCCACCCTTGAGATCACTCACAAAATAAAGAACTTTGGGTTTATAATAAATAATAAACTTAGCTGTGGTGATCATGTTAACAAATTGGTAAGCAATGTTTATTTTATTCTGCGTAGGTTGAGAATGTCTGCAGCGTTTACGCCACAAGAGACACGTAAAAAACTCGCGATACAATTGATTGTGCCCCATTTTACGTACGCGGAATTAGTATATAGTAAACTTGACTCGCTATCAGCAAATAAGGTAAATGTAGCCTTCAATAATGTTACACGGTATGTTTATGGCATAAGTCGTTATGCTCACATATCACCATGGCACGACAAAATTTTGGGTTGTAGTATTATACAATATTTGGCCGCTAGGAACTGTATTTTCATGTTTAAGTTGCTAGAATGGAAAATCCCTAAATATCTGTATGACAAGATTCAATTAACCAGATCTCAGAGACTAAACAGCTTAATAATCCCGAAATATAGTACACTAGCCAGCTGTTTTTCATTAGTGAAATTAAAATGTGGAACAGGATTCCAGAAAATTTAAAATCAGAACTAAATAGAAGCAACTTCAGAAAGCTAATATACAATTATTTTAGTGACCTCGATATGACGCTGGCCTCGTAACTACAAATAAGCTGCTATTATCTTAATCTCTATTTTCTGTCTCTCTCTATTTTCTAAATTTCACTTACTATCTATATCACATACTGCCTTTTAAATTGTTAAGTGCCATTGCATTAGTATTAAGCTTGAATCAAATATTTTATTTTATCTTTTAAGTAATGTTTTTTTAAATATAAATACTAAATAATAGAATGTATCCCATTGCTGATGTACATATAAAAGACTGAATAGTCTTAGTTGTACAATGAAATTAATTAAATAAATGTTATGTTAAATGTTATGTTATGTATAATGGAATTTTCTTGTATAATTTATTTTATATCATATATTGTTTATTTAAGGTTTATTTAAGGAAATTGAAATAGTTATGATAATAATGAATATTATGGCACATGAAATAGTTATTTTAATAATAATGAAACAATGAAAATATTTCATTTGATGCTAGTGAAATAAAGTAAATAAATAATACTACTTAATATTCCTCCTAAGAAAATTAAAAATAAAATATAAGAAAATCAGAATGTTTTATATAATATTCCTGTTAATATACAAATTTGTAATGTTTGTATAAGTAATATTAGTCCTATAGCTAATGGATGATTTATTTGAATAAAAATAGTTTGGAAATTAATGTGGTAATAAAAAAGTTAATTGAATTATACAAGGAATAGTTTATAAAAATCTTAATTTTTGAGATTAATGATAAAGAAGATTCTTTTTTCTTGAAGTTTAAAAAAAAAAAATTTATTTTTGATTTACAAGACCAATGTTTTTATTAAACTATTAAAACTAATGCTAATAATTTTATATTGAATATTACCTTTTGTTTTATTTTTAATTGGAGTTTTAATTTTATTTTATTGTTTTAAGTTTATTTTTTATATTGTTTATATATTTAAATTTAATAGACTATAGAATATTTTTAAAATTTAATTTTTAGTTTTTAGAGTTTGTGAAGGGGTATTAGGTCTTTCAATTTAGTTTCATTAATTCGAACTTATGGTAATGATTATTACGTCAAACTGATATAAAATCTGCATTTGCTTATTCTTCTGTTTCTCACATAAGAATTGTTTTAATAGGTATTTTAACATTAAATTATTGAGGACTATCTCGTGCTTATGTATTAATGATTGCTCATGGTCTTTGTTCATCTGGTTTATTTTGTTTAGCAAATATTGCTTATGAACGATCAGGGAGTCGTAGATTATTAATTAATAAAGGTTTATTAAATTTTAAACCTTCAATCACTTTATGGTGATTTTTATTGTGTATTTGTAATGTATCTGCTCAATCTTTTAATTTGTTATAATTTTAAAATTTCTTTTTATGTTAATTTTTATATTTCCTATTTGTTTTATAAAAAATTTTTATTGAATGGTTCAGTTATTATTATTTTTAATAATGTTTATAATAATTATACTCAGTTGAGCAGAGCCCACAGAGTATATTAAATTTGATTGGATAACGGTTGGTTGTACAGGTATAAAGGAATCGAGATAGATATAGACTTCCATATAACAAAATCATCAGTATCGAAAAAAAATTCGATTGAGCCATGTCCGTCCGTCCGTCCGTCCGTCCGTTAACACGATAACTTGAGTAAATTTTGAGGTATCTTGATGAAATTTGGTATGTAGGTTTCTGAGTACTCATCTCAGATCGCTATTTAAAATGTACGATATCGGACAATAACCACTCCCACTTTTTCGATATCGAAAATTTCTAAAAATCGAAAAAGTGCGATAATTCATTACCAAATACGGATTAAGCGATGAAACTTTGTAGGTGAGTTGAATTTATGACGCATAATAGAAAACTAGTAAAATTTTTGACAATGGGTGTGGCACCGCCCACTTTTAAAAGAAGGCAATTTAGAAGTTTTGCAAGCTGTAATTTGGCAGTGGTTGAAGATATCATGATGAAATTTGGCAGGAACGTTACCCTTATTACTGTATGTCTGCTTAATAAAAATTAGCAAAATCGGAGAACGACCACGCCACTTTTTAAAAAAAAATTTTTTTAATTCAAATTTTAAAAGAAAAGTTAATATCTTTACAGTATATAAGTAAATTATGTCAACAATCAACTCCAGTAATGATGTGTTGCAACAAAATACAAAAATAAAAGAAAATTTCAAAATGGGCGTGGCTCCGCCCTTTTTCATTTAATTTGTCTAGGATAATTTTAATGCCATAAGTCGAACAAAAATTTACCAATCCTTGTGAAATTTGGTAGAGGCTTAGATTCTAGGATAATAACTGTTTTCTGTGAAAAAGGACGAAATCGGTTGAAGCCAGGCCCAGTTTTTATACACAGTCGACCGTCTGTCCATCCGCTCGGCCATTAACTCGATAACTTGAGCAAAAATTGATATATCTTTACTAAACTCACTTCACGTACTTATCCTAACTCATTTTGTATTGGTGTAAAAAATGGCCAAATCCGACTATTAACTTTTTCGATATCGAAAATTACGAAAAATTAAAAAAATGCCATAATTATATACCAAATACGAAAAAGGGATGAAACATGATAATTGTATTAGTCTATTGACGCAAAATATAACTTTAGAAAAAAAATTGGTAAAATGGGTGTGACACCTACCATATTAAGTAGAAGAAAATGAAAAAGTTTTGCAGGGCGAAATCAAAAGCCCTTGGAGTCTAGGAAGGAATACTGTTCGTGGTATTACATATATAAATAAACTAGCGGTACCAGACAGATGATGTTCTGGATCACCCTGGTCCACATTTTGGTCGATATCTCGAAAACGCCTTCACATATACAACTAAGGGCCACTCCCTTTTAAAACCCTCATTAATACCTTTAATTTGATACCCACATTCTAGAGTCACCCCTGGTCCACCTTTATGGCGATATCCCTAAATGGCGTCCATATATAGAACTATGGCCCACTTCCTTTAAAATACTCTTTAATACCTTCCATTTGATACACATGTCATACAAACACATACCAGGGTTACCCTAGGTTCTTTTTACAACATGGTGATTTTCCCTTACTTTGTCTCCACAGCTCTCAATTGAGTATGTGATGTTCGGTTACACCCGAACTAAGCCTTCCTTACTTGTTTTATTTAATTTTAGTTTGAATTATTTTATGAATATTTCTTATTTTTTAGGTATAGATGTTCTTTCAAATGGATTGATTTTATTAAGAGTTTGGATTTGTGTTCTTATAATAAATGCTAGTTATACTATTAATAAATTGGATAATTATAATAATTTATTTTTATTAAATATTTTAGTCTTATTAATATTTTTAATTTTAAATTTTAGTTCAATAAATTTATTTATATTTTATTTATTTTTTGAAAGTATATTAATTCCTACATTATTTTTATACCCAGTTGAGCAGAGCTCACAGAGTATATTAACTTTGATTGGATAACGGTTGGTTGTACAGGTATAAACGAATCGAGATATATAGACTTCCATTTATCAAAATCATCAGGATCGAAAAAAATTGGATTGAGCCATGTCCGTCCGCCCGTCCGTCCGTTAACACGATAACTTAAGTAAATTTTGAGGTATCTTGATGAAATTCGGTATATAGGTTTCTGAGTTCTCATCTGAGATCGCTATTTAAAATGAACGATATCGAAAATTTCGAAAAACCGAAAAAGTGCGATAATTCATTACTAAAGACGGATAACGCGATAAAAATTGGTAGGTGAGTTGATCTTATGACGCAGAATAGAATATTAGTAAAATTTTGGAAAATGGGCGTGGCACCGCCCACTTTTAAAAGAAGGTAATTTAAAATTAACTTGAGCAAAAATCAATATATCTTTACTAAACTCAGTTCACGTACTTATCTGAACTCACTTTGTATTGGTATAAAAAATTGCCGAAATCCGACTATGACTACGCCCATTTTTTCGATATCAAAAATTACGAAAAATAAGAAAAATGCCATAGTTATATACCAAATACGAAAAAAAGGGTGAAACATGGTAATTGGATTGGTTTATTGACGCAAACTATAACTTTAGAAAAAAACTTTGTAATATAAGTTTGACACCTACCATATTAAGTAGAAGAAAATAAAAAAGTTCTGCAGGGCGAAATAAAAAACCCTTGAAATCTTGGCAGGAATACTGTTCGTGGTATTACATATATAAATAAATTAGCGGTATCCAACAGATGATGTTCCGGGTCACCCTAGTTCACATTTTGTTCGATATCTGGAAAACGCCTTCACATATACAACTACCACCACTCCCTTTTAAAACCTTCATTAATACCTTTAATTTGATACCCATATCGCACAAACAAAGT
Source organism: Eurosta solidaginis (assembly GCF_040869045.1). Classification (NCBI taxonomy): domain Eukaryota; kingdom Metazoa; phylum Arthropoda; class Insecta; order Diptera; family Tephritidae; genus Eurosta; species Eurosta solidaginis. The sequence continues at coordinate 205,962,681 of NC_090324.1, read as the reverse complement.
CTAGAGTCACCCTGGTCCACCTTTATGGCGATATCTCGAAAAGGCGTCCACCTATAGAACTAAGGCCTACTCGCTTTTAAAATACTCAATAACACCTTTCGTTTGCTACCCATATTGTACAAATGCATTCTAGAGTCATCCCTGGTCCAACTTTATGGCGATATCTCGAAAAGGCGACCACCTATACATCTACCACCACTCCTTTTAAAACCCTCATTAATACCTTTAATTTGATATCCATATCGTACAAACACATTCTAGAGTCACCCCTGGTCCACCTTTATGGCGATATCTCGAAAAGGCGTCCACCTATAGAACTAAGGCCCACTCCCTTTTAAAATACTTATTAACCCCTTTCATTTGATACCCATATCGTACAAACAAATTCTAGGGTCACCCCCGCTCTATCTTTATGTCGATATCTCGACACGGCGCTCACCTATGGAACTAAAGATCAGTCCCTTTTAAAATACTCATTAACACCTTTCATTTGATACCCATATCGTACAAACAAATTCTAGAGTGAACCCTGATCCACCTTTATGTGCGATGTCTCGAAAAGGCGTCCACCTATAGAACTAAGCCCACGGGTTTTAAAATTCTCATTAACATCTTTCATTTGATACCCATATCGTACAAACAAATTCTAGAGTTAGCCCTGGTCCACCTTTATGGCGATATCCCTAAATGGCGTCCACCTGTAGAACTATGGCCCACTCCCTCATAAAATACTCTTTAATACCTTTCATTTGATACACATATCATACAAACATATTCCAGGGTTACCGTCGTTTCATTTTCCTACATGATTATTTTCCCTTATGTTGTCACCATAGCTCTCAACTGAGTTTGTAACGTTCGGTTACACCCGAATTTAACCTTCCTTACTTGTTATTTATATAATACTTTTATAAATTAAAATTCTTATGTTTTTATACAAATATTTATTTAATTAGATTTGTTATATTTATCATTATTAATGATTACCTAAAGCTCATGTAGAGGCTCCTGTTTCAGGTTCAATAATTTTAGCAGGAATTATACTAAAATTATGGGGTTATGGCTTATTATGAATTTTTTAATTTTTACAATTTAGTGGTTTTAAGTATAATTAAATTTATATTAGAATTAGATTAGTTGGGGGATTTCTAATTAATTTAGTTTGTGTACGTCAAACTGGTATAAAATCTGTAATTGCTTATTCTTCTGTTTCTCACATAAGATTTTTTTTATGGGTATTTTAACATTAAATTATTGAGGACTATCTGATGCTTATGTATTAATGATTGCTCATGGTCTTTGTTCATCTGGTTTATTTTGTTTAGCAAATATTACTTATGAACGATTGGGGAGTCGTAGATTATTATTTAATAAAGGTTTATTAAATTTTAAACCTTCAATCACTTTATGGTGATTTTTATTGTGTATTTGTAATGTATCTGCTCCTCCATTATTAAATTTATTAGGAGAAATTTCTTTATTAAATAGAATTATTAGATGATCTTGGTTAAGTATGGTTATGTTATCATTAATATCTTTTTTTGAAGCTTGTTATACATTATATTTATATGCTTACACTCAGCATGGGAAAAATTTTTCTGGCTTATATTCTTTTAGAGAAGGGAATATTCGAGAATATCTTCTTTTGTTTTTACATTGATGTCCGTTAAATATATTGATTTTAAAAAAGATATATGTATAATATGATTTTAAAATAATTAAAATAGTTTAATTAAAATATTGATTTGTGATGTCAATGATATGATTTAATCATTTTAAATTGTGAAAAAATTATCTATTTGTAATATTCGATTTTTGATATTAATTAATTTTAGATTTTTATTTGTTTTTATAAGTTTAAATTTTTTATTAAAAGATTTAATTTATTTTTTGGAGTGAGAAATTATTAGATTACATTATTCTAGAATTGTTATAACTTTTTTATTTGATTGAATAAGATTATTATTTATATATGTTGTAATAATGGTTTCTTCTTTTGTAATTTATTATAGAAAAGAATATATAATAAGTAAGTTATATATTAATCGTTTTATTATATTAGTTTTTATATTTCTTATTTCAATGATGTTATTAATTATTTCTCCTAATTTAATGAGAATTTTATTGGGTTGAGATTGATTAAGATTAGTTTCTTACTGTTTAGTAATTTATTTTCAAAATTTAATTTTCATCTAATTGAAAAACCTTATTTCTAAAATTTGATGTTGCTTTGCCCGGGGTGTGAACCCAGAGCATACGGTGTGGTAGGCGGAGCACGCTATCATCACCACAGTGGCCGCGGAGTATATTTATTATTTCGTTTTAATATTTTATTATCAGGTTCTTTATTAAGATGTATTTTATTGTTATTGTCTTTAACTTTATTTATAGCTGGATATGGTGCTAATTTTGAATTTGATTTAAAAAAAATTATTGCTTTATCGACTTCAAGTCAGTTGGGTTTAATAATAAGTATTTTATCAATAGGTTTTAAAAATTGGGATTTTTTATGTATTAACTCATGCTATATTTAAAGCACTGTTATTTATATGCGCCGTTGCTATTATTCATAATATGAATAATTCTCAAGATATTCGTTTGATAGGGGGGTTTAGAAGTTTTATACCTTTTACTTCAACTTGTTTTAATGTTGGAAATTTAGCTTTATGTGGAATACCTTTTTTAGCTGGGTTTTATTCTAAGGATATAATTTTAGAAATAGTTTCTATAAATTATATTAATTTTTTCAGATATTTTTTGTACTTTTTTTTCAACTGGTTTAACTGTATGTTATTCATTTCGTTTAATTTATTATTCAATAAATGGTGAGTTAAATTGTGGTTCTTTGAATATATTAAATGATGAGGGATGAATTATGCTTCGAAGTATAATAGGATTAGTGATTATAAGAATTTTAGGGGGTAGAATATTGAGATGATAATTATTTGTTACTCCTTATATAATTTGTTTATTTTTATATATAAAATTTATAACATTATTTATTTGCATTTTAGGGGGGTTTTAATAAATCTTTAAATAATTATTTAATTATTTTATTTTGGTTCAATATGATTTATAACTTATATTTCTACTTATGAATTAATTAATTATCCTTTAGTATTGAGAAATATAGTATACAAATATTTTGATCAAGGCTGATCTGAATTTTTAGGTAGTCAAAATTTATATAATAATTTAATTGGTAGTAGTGCAGTTTAGGGGCCCTACCCTAAATTTGAGTCAAGATTTTCGAGTGAGGTATCAAAAGACGCGCATTTACGTCTAGATTAAGAATCAGAAAGCGGAAGTTAACTTTCAAAAGTTCAAAACCGTTCAAAAGTTATCGGCGAAAAACAGGTTTGTGTGATACATATTGTTCCCGCATGTTGCAATCTTTTAAGCGAACACATCACTTTACTTTTTATACTTGGTATATTAACATAATCTAACTTGCACGAATTAACGAAAAAATTATGCTAAATTTCACTAATTTACTTATTATATATCTACACAAATATTGCAAAATATTTCTGTCCAAATAAAAACATATGAAAGTGAATAGTGTTGCCAGCTTAGCAGGTAATAAACAAGGTTTTCTTTGATATATATCTATATTTAGAAGAAATTTCTATAATAAAATTATGTTTTTATGGAAAATGATTGCTAACTTGTCATAAATCGAATAATAAGTCGAAAAAATGTGTAATTGACAAAATTCTTTAATTTTATTTTTTTTTTCAAAAAAGGCTTAACTAAACATGCACAGCACAGGGCGGGGGACAAGAAGTACATGCTCAACAACAATAATTTTTAAACTTTTTTATAATAGTCTTAAGAAAAGTCAAGCAAAAACAAAAAAAAATAAAAAAATTGAAAAAAAATATTTTTATGTAGAATTTAGTTATAAACAATAAAAACAAAAAAAAAATAAAAAAAGTGTTTATATGAAAAAAAAACATGATTTACAAAGAAAGGTCCGTAGGGACCTTTTCACATGGTCGTGAAGTTCAGAACTGTCACTCATCGGAGGGTTAATAATATAGTAATAGCTCCTGCTAGAACTGGTAAAGATAAAGGAAGTAAAAGAGCAGTTAATATTAATGCTCATACAAATAAAAGAATTCGATCAAATATAATACCTGTTGATCGTATATTAATAACAGTAGTAATAAAATTTACTGCTCCTAAAATAGAAGAAATTCCAGCTAAATGTAAAGAAAAAATAGCCAAATCAACAGATGATCCTCTATGTGCAATAGTAGATGACAGAGGGGGTATACTGTTCAACCTGTTCCAGCTCCGTTTTCTACTATACTGCTAATCAGTAATAATGTAAGGGATGGAGGTAATAATCAAAAATTTATATTGTAATAATCAAAAACTTATATTATTAAGAAATGCTATATCAGGAGCTCCTAATATAAAGGGTACTAATCAATTTCCAAATCCACCAATTATAATTGGTATAACTATAAAGAAAATTATTACAAAAGCATGAGATGTAACAATTACATTATAAATTTGGTAATTTCCAAATAAATTTCCTGGGTGACCTAATTCAGCTCGAATAATAATTCTTAATGAAGTTCCAACTATTCCTGCTCAAGATCTAAAAATAAAATATAATATTCCAATATCTTTATGATTTGTTGAAAATAACCACTGTCGCGATTAAATGCGACGTATTTATGGATAGATTGAATGATATAATTAAATGGCTGAATTTTAGGCGGTAGATTGTAAATCTATTTATAAGAATATTTCTTTTTAATTAAATTTTTATAGTCAATAATGACATTAGATTGCAAGTCTAAAGGAGTAATTAAATTACTAAGGCTTACAAGGTTCTACTAATATTTATAGCTTTGAAGGCTATTAGTTTTTTTAACTTAAAACCTTCAAATATTAGTAGAATAGAGGATGAATTATAGAAATTGTAATTAAACTAAATGTTTAAATAAAGGAAATAATTAATATTCATCTAATAAAAAAATTATTTGATTTTATTATATTCATTTATTTTCATAATAATAATTCAATTATTTTCATAATAATTTAGTATGAATTCAGCAAAGCATAGTCGTAAATAGAAAAATAATGTAATTAATGATATTGTTGTATAATTGTTATCAATAAATATTGATTATTTACAATTAAATGTTGAATTAATACGGAAAATCCGAACGAGTTTGCCTCGTTTTGCTTAGTGGTAAGTGAATCGCACAGTCGAATTTTCTCACGTCCTGGTACTCCCAATCCCGTGCCACTTAATCCTGCTGAGAGCAATTCTGCGGCGCCGAATGCTGATACGCCCAGACAAGTTTTGTTGCCAACGTCACGCAACAGAAGAAGGGGCGCTAGGGATGAAATTTTGGAATTGGTGCAGCAGGACATGAGGAACAGACGTCATGAACAGTGAAGACTGGCTGAGTCCCTAGACAATTGGGAAATGGGTTGATGTCGTTGGCTGCGGCAATTCAGGAGATGGTGGCATTGCAAAAACAACACCGGGACTCAGCTCGTATGATGTCAGCCAGTATGCTTTAAGTTTAGCTTAAGAACATTGAATTCCTTTTTTTTAAGTATTAGGTAATTTAAGAAATTAAAAAAGACTGAATTAATTTTTATTTGTTTTATATTATTGAATTTTTATTTCATTTAAAACGAATTTCTTTTAATTTTAAATGTATCAATATAGTGCAGTAATTTTTGCTTTTTAAATAACCAATATGAAATTTGATAAAATTATGAAGAAACTTAAAAACAAACTATTCTGTACTTTTTGCTGTTTTATTTACTTTATAAAGAAATGTATATTCGTTTTTAAGTAAGCAATATGGAATGTGATAAAACTCATTACTATGAAACAAAATTATCAAAGAAGATACTCAGTACTATTTTTTTGTTATTGACTTATTTAGAAATATAAACCCACAAATAAGAAACCTGCACGCAAGTCAATCATATAATTAATAAAGAGTTTTGAAAATTTTAAATTTTGTCTAAATTTTAATTCATTCTTCAGTATTTGTTTGTGTTTTGTTTACATATATTATTTTATTATCCTATTCGCAGGCACAGTCAGGGTATATGGTTGATTAACTGTTGGCGAATCCTTTCGCCTTGGCGGTGAAGATGGGTGTTGGTGGCAATTTCTGGTGCAGTCGTTTCCCGTCTGGCTCCACTTCTTCAATTTCCACTTCGTCACTCGGAAAATTTTTTCTTACAACATTGTGAAGAATAAAGCAGGCGTTTACAATTATAGTTACTCTTTCGGTACTGTAATTTAAAGTGTGATGTTGTGCCAAGCATCGAAAACGTGACTTAACCACTCCAAATCCTCTTTCAATAAAATTCCTTGCCTTACAATGTACTTTATTGAATTTTTGTTCCAGAGGATTTGCGGGCTGAGCTAAGGCTGTGATAAGTCAAGGCCCTGATCACCTAGTAGTAAGCTTCCTCTCTGCCCGCTCATAAAAGCACGAACGTTCGATGTTGTCCATATACCTGAGTCGTGGCATGACCCAGGAAAAGTTGCATCAATTGCCAGAAACTTTAAGTTGTCGTCGCAAACAGCTTCAACATTGACGCTGTAGTATCCCTTTGCGATTCATGTAGAGGCTAAAAGGTCTGGCCGGAAAAGTTCTTGGTGGACAAATGAGCGCCACATGTTGTGAGGACCCCAAAGCCGAGGACTTTGTATCCTCACAACATACACATATCTATATATTTTTGCAAATAGCATACATTTGGAAATAACTTGGAATTTATACTTGAATTTTTATCACTTTGGAAATAACTTGGAATTTATACTTGAATTTTTATCACTTATATATTTTTTGCATGAAGCACCAGAAATATACATATGTATACCTTTATGAATTATGCCCTAAATACATATATTCTGTTGTACATTGAATTTATAATTATTAAACTGAAGAATAAATTACACTTGCGCACTTTTGCACGCAAGCCAAATATTTACATTTTTCGCAAACATAAACTTTGAATATAGGATCACCCTAACATGCATTAAATATTTGGAAAGTAGATACGCACAAAACATAAAAATGCAGCGGTCGATCAACCCTTTGCACACTCAAAATCCAATGTACCCAGTTACAAATACAACATACATAATAACTTAAGTGAACGGAGATCAGCAGCAAGTCGTCAAAATAAGCGCCGCTACTAATTGAAATTTCGTTATACATATTTACGCACTAGCATAAACACACCAACGCACGCCATACAACAGAAGGCAGAAGCATTGGGCAAATCAAAACACAACCTTAGAATCAGGTGACCACAAGCAAATATACAAACACACAATATATAAACCAAAGCCTGGAAAGCACAGTATGAGCAAGTACAAAGGCATTGTATTCAATAAGGAGCATTATGGTGCATGGAAATTCATGGGAAGGAAATATTTACCGGATTAACAGTTGTTTTATATTGTTAATACCATTAGTTCAAAGTTGTTATTATAAAATAACCGTTTGCCTGCGTGCAAAAATTAGTATATAAGGGCGACGAGTTCGCATTGAAATTCAGAGATTAGGAGACAGGCATACGAGTCGGTAGGTTATATCACTACCGACCAAGAGTACACCTGAAGGCTTTTTCACTTCATTTGTACTAAGAGTATACTCGTCTGGAGGCTTTATCACTCCATTCGACCGCAGAGGTTGGCCGAGGGCTTTATCACCTCCGTCACCTCTTATAGAGCAAGGAAATCAGCCTAGGAGTAGAAAAGTAGAATTTTATCAAATAAATAATTTTTTATAACGTTTTGTATCGAACAAAACAGAGTTATTCTTTCAGAAGGACCGTTAGGAATTTCTACTTCCAGGAACCCTGGACGGACTGAGACCAATCCCGGCAAAGTCAAGGAAAAGTCCGTCACATTTTGGCGCCCGAGCAGGTTAAATACAGCAAATTTTATGATAAACTTTCAAAGAATCAGAAACGAAGAGGGAAACAAGGTTCACACACTTCTGAGTTAATACGACGAGGATATAAAGCATAACAATGGTAAAGGTATCGTGGGTATACTATCTCACTCGAGAGGATCTGGTAGCCTACAGCACGGAATTTGGGCTAGAGGATGGCGGAACGGTTGACGAACTAAGAAAACGATTGGCGACATTCATCCAAGAGGAGAAGGAGAACGAGAACTTACGGGATCGATTCACAGAGTTGGCGATTCGGCATGCGCGGTTAACAAATCCACAAGGATCAAAGACAAGCAGCGAACTAAATTCACCAAGAAATGATAGGCAGGCAAACGGTGCACCCATCAATTGGAGGTCGGACAACCGCCGGTACATTTTATTCAGCAGCCTGGTATGTACGCAACGACAAATTATATTCAACAGCCTGGCACATATGCAACGACCATGGACAGAGTAAGGAAGTGGGGATTAAAGTACGACGGAGGCAAAGATCCCCTAGGATTCATCGAAAGAGTGGAGGAGCTAGCAGATGGGTATGAAATCAACCGCAACAAAATTCCAAAAGCGCTGCCGGAGTTATTGAAGGACAAAGCATTGGTATGGTACAGGAATAACACCCGGCATTGGCAGAAGTGGGACGCCTTCAAGAAGGACTTCCTGAAGTTCTTCCTAAGCTCCCGATACTTAGAGCAATTGGAAGATGAAATTCGTATGCGCGTACAACGACAAGGTGAGCTATTTAAAGATTATGTCTTGGCACTACAAGGAATCATGCGTCACGCGGGCTACACCGAGGAGCAGAAATTAACCCGCATCTACAGAAACTCGCGCAGAGAGTACCAATTATATATAAAGCGAAGCGAGGTCAGCAATCTTGAGGAGCTGGTAAGTTTAGCTCAAGACTATGAAAATATTATTCCTGACAAGGAACCAATGCGACCAACCACAAGGCCATTCATACCACGGCGGCAAGAAGGTCAGTACCAGTGTCTCCAGGCAGAACAAAGACAGGAAGAGCGAGTAGAAATCCAACAACAGCAGAGGTCAGAGCCACAACAAGAATATGTAGATACAAGAACGGCCTGCAGACGATGCGGAAGAGGTGGTCACTTCTCATACGGGTGCCGAGGCATAAGAAGAGAATTTTGCTGGATTTGTGGTAAGATAGGCGTGCTCACTCGTGTTTGTTGTAGGAAGCCACAGGGAAACGACCAGAGACCACATTGGAACCGGGGGATGGGGTCTTCGGAAGTGCAACCTCGGAGAAATTAAGCATGTTCAAATACACAAAGGGCCGCATATTGGTAACAGCGTATGTGAACGGAGAAGAAGCAGTAGCAGCGATTGACACGGGAGCGATGAGGAGCTTTATAAGTGATGCAATGGCGAGAAGATTAAAAACTGGCTAATTCAAGGAAGGAAAGACGCGAGTAAGAATGGGCGATGGCAGAGCAATAATAATCAAAGAAGCGGTAGATGCAGAATTAAGAATGGGTGATAAAGTACAGAGGAACGAGATGCTAATCTTACAGGGACTGAGCGATGAGGTGGTAATTGGCACGAACTATCTGGCGAAGGTAAACTTTGAGATGAGATGCGGTGGTCAAGAAATAACGTTGAGAGTAGATGAACGGAAGCAAGAGGTAGTGACATGTACAACTATGGTCGAAACAAATAGCGAAGATTTCAAGGAACACAACCCAATGGCGGCGATAGCAACTAGCAAGACAGAAGATGCGGTGAGTAAATTTCTGAGCCAAGAATTACAGGTATTTGCAAAGATGTCAGGAGTATCCAACGTGGCCACACACAAAATAGTTATGAGGGACGACCGTCCAATTAAGCAAAGGTACTATCCGAAGAATCCAAAAATGCAAGAAATTATCAACAAGGAAGTCGACGAGCTGATCGAAAAAGGTTGCATCGAACCATCGAATAGCCCGCACAGCGCACCCATAGTTTTGGCAAAGAAGGAGAATGGAAAATGGAGACTCTGCGTAGATTACCGCCAACTAAACGCAAGATCAGTACCAGACGCATACCCTTTACCACGTGTACAACATATCTTGGACAAATTAAGAAGCGCGAGATTTATTAGTAGCCTCGACTTGAAAAATGGATATTGGCAAATCCCTATGGAAGCAAGCAGCAAGCAATACACCGCATTCACAGTACCTGGGCGTGGACTATACCAATGGAGGGTGATGCCATTTGGCTTGCACTCAGCCCCAGCAACTTTTCAGAGAGCACTTGATCGTGTCATAGGACCAGAACTGGAGCCATACGCGTTTGCATACCTCGACGATATTATCATTACAAGCAAAACATTGGAAGAGCACATTGCACATTTAACAGAAGTATTTCGAAGGCTGCATAGAGCGAACCTGAGGATAAACCCGGAAAAATGTGAGTTTTTTAAGAAAAGGTTAAAATATCTAGGTCATGTCGTTAGCGAGGAAGGCATCCATACCGACCCAGACAAGGGTCTAACGCGTCAGAAGGAAAACATATAAAAACCGGGCCGCGGCAGGCCAAACCCCAAAGTATCGTAAAGCGAGCAGTAATGAACACGCCAAATTATTCAAATTTTTCTGAAGAACAGAGTGAAGGGTGCGAATGGGCCCCGTTGAGAATACGGCTACGGCGAACGACACCAGCTGCCACATACGAGGAGGGAAGTGGCGATGACAGCACCGAGGATTACAGGTCAGAGTCCGAGGAGTGGGCCATCGTTCGGGACCCTACCCCGATCCTCATTTCCTCGGAGAGCGAGGACGAAGACGACAATGAACCGCCACCAAAACGGCAGGGCGAGTTTTCGATACGTCAGGAAGACGAAGAGACTCAGGGCCGAGGGTTCGTGGAGTACACTCGGCGCGCCAATTTGAGAATGCGAATATATAACGCGCATGTCGAAACCGAACCCCCGGCCAAGCAAAGGATCGTAGAAGCAATATGCGAACCGCCAACAAGGAACGACGACGACACGTAAATATTAAGCCGCAAGGCCAGCGAGGTCAGCGGCAGCCTCAACCACAACGACGAAATCAACGGCAGCCCCGAAGACATCAGCAGCGACGTGCTAAGCCTGACGGCAAGCAACAAAGACATCGACGACCGCAACCATAACGACGGGGACGGCAGCAGTGTGGTAGGCGAAATCCAACAATGGCTGAACAGCGCCCAAACCGACACGCCGGAGACGTGGGAGAACCGCTCCGGTATTCAGCCACTGCCAGAAGAACTCACCAAAGATATTCAACGACACCTACACCAGCCACAACAGCAGGCACAGAAACGACGACAGCGGTCTTTCAAACGTTTCATTGAGGGTCATCTCTACCGCGTACGCACTACGCGCACTGGGGTGGTCACGGTGAGTCTCATTGCGGAAGGTGAGGGGGGAGTGTGAGGACCTCAAAGCCGAGGACTTTGTATCCTCACAACATACACATATCTATATATTTTTGCAAATAGCATACACTTGGAAATAACTTGGAATTTATACTTGAATTTTTATCACTTTGGAAATAACTTGGAATTTATACTTGAATTTTTATCACTTATATATTTTTTGCATGAAGCACCAGAAATATACATATGTATACCTTTATGAATTATGCCCTAAATACATATATTCTGTTGTACATTGAATTTATAATTATTAAATTGAAGAATAAATTACACTTGCGCACTTTTGCACGCAAGCCAAATATTTACATTTTTCGCAAACATAAACTTTGAATATAGGATCACCCTAACATGCATTAAATATTTGAAAAGTAGATACGCACAAAACATAAAAACGCAGCGGTCGATCAACCCTTTGCACACTCAAAATCCAATGTACCCAGTTACAAATACAACATACATAATAACTTAAGTGAACGGAGGTCAGCAGCAAGTCGTCAAAATAAGCGCCGCTACTAATTGAAATTTCGTTATACATATTTACGCACTAGCATACAACACACCAACGCACGCCATACAACAGAAGGCAGAAGCATTGGGCAAAGCAAAACACAACATTAGAATCAGGTGACCACAAGCAAATATACAAACACATAATATATAAACCAAAGGCTGGAAAGCACAGTATGAGCAAGTACAAAGGCATTGTATTCAATAAGGAGCATTATGGTGCATGTAAATTCATGGGAAGGAAATATTTACCGGGTTAACAGTTGTTTTATATTGTTAATACCATTAGTTCAAAGTTGTTATTATAAAATAACCGTTTGCCTGCGTGCAAAACTTAGTATATAAGGGCGACGAGTTCGCATTGAAATTCAGAGATTAGGAGACAGGCATACGAGTCGGTAGGTTATATCACTACCGACCAAGAGTACACCTGAAGGCTTTTTCACTTCATTTGGACTAAGAGTATACTCGTCTGGAGGCTTTATCACTCCATTCGACCGCAAAGGTTGGCCGAGGGCTTTATCACCTCCGTCACCTCTTATAGAGCAAGGAAATCAGCCTAGGAGTAGAAAAGTAGAATTTTATCAAATAAATAATTTTTTATAACGTTTTGTATCGAACAAAACAGAGTTATTCTTTCAGAAGGACCGTTAGGAATTTCTACTTCCAGGAACCCTGGACGGACTGAGACCAACCCCGGCAAAGTCAAGGAAAAGTCCGTCACAATGTGTGCAATCGATTGCACCGATAACACCCTTCAAACCAAACTTTGCGTATAACTTAAACAAGTAGAAACAAAAAATATTATCCCATGTACTATCTATAAGTTTCCACGTTCAAAGTTACCTTGCTTTTATAGCGAACTGCTCCTCGTTTGTCGTAGGAAAACTTAATTCAGATGCTTTTTCTTTCACAATTAAATTTGTAATGTATTTGATAGCTCGTGATGCAGAAGATTGGCTGAGCGCAGCATACATATTATTAGCAACACATTTTTGATACGACCCATGTGCTAAAAATGTGAGACAACAAAAAAATCGTACTCCAAAGGGCAGAGAAGTAGGTTGGTCATCCTTTGGCCACAACTCTTCTATAAGTATTTTACAGGCTTCTTTCGGTAAACGAAAATGCTCCTTGAAGGTACTACAAGGAAGGTTCAAAGGATTACTACTGTCCCGAAGACTCTTTGAGTTATGTCTCCGTTCCAAAATTTCATCATATTCTTCATCTTCAGCAAGCAGCAATAATAGTAAATTGGACATTTTTATTATACTAATCTGATTATTGGCGTTTGAAACATTTTGGCTAATTTTTACTTTTCCTTGTATTTGTTTATTTGTTTTTAAAATGCTCGATTCAATTTTCACTTTCGCTTTATTTATTTTTCAGAGTAAACATCAGCTGTTTTATGTGGTTACGTCGATGTTACCACCTATTTTAGTGGTTACGTTGTTATCAGGCAACTTTTGCCTTCAGAATACCAAAAAGGTGTAAAAGTTGCCAAAAGATTTCGTAACCGGTAAAAAATTAAGTTGTTACCACTGTAGAATAAAATCAGAAATATGTAATTCATAATATTTCATTGAATTGTATTGCTGCTAATATTCATCCTAAATGAGTAATAGATGAAAAAGCTATTAATTTTCGTAATGAGGTTTGATTTAATCCTCCTAAGGAACCAATAATAATTGATATAATAATAACAACATTCATAAAATTCGGCGTCCCGTCGGGGTATTTTCGGGATCATTTGCGTACCTTTGAATCAGAATACCAAAAAGGTGTAAAAGTTGCCAAAAGATTTCGTAACCGGTAAAAAATTAAGTTGTTACCACTGAAAAATAGGCCGTAAATGATAAAAATGAATAAAATCAGAAATATGTAATTCATAATATTTCATTGCATTGTATTGCTGCTAATATTCATCATAAATGAGTAATAGATGAAAAAGCTATTAATTTTCGTAACGAGGTTTGATTTAATCCTCCTAAGGAACCAATAATAATTGATATAATAATAACAACATTCATAAAATTCGGCGTCCCATCGGGGTATTTTCGGGATCATTTGCGTACCTTTGAGAGATAAATTCTTGATGGTTTCCGGGATCATTACGGGACTTTTTTGGGGTAATTTTGGGTCCCTTCCGGCAAAGTTTCTGGATGGTTTTCGGAATCCGTTCGGGATCCAGTCGGGGCCATTTTGGAGATCATTTGGGGTATCTTCCGGCATCATTCTGGATGATTTTCGGGACTCGTCCTTGATCCCGTCGGGGTCATTTCAGGACTTTTTCGGGATCATTTGAGGTCCCTTCCGGCATCATTTGTGGATGATTTTCGGGATTCGTCCGGGATCCCGTCGGGGCCTTTTCAGGGCTATTTTGGGATCATTTGGGGTATCTTCCGTCATTATTTCTGGATGGTTTCCGGGATCCAGTCGGGGTCATTTCCTGACTTTTTCCCGACTAATACGCGATCATTTGGGGACCCTTTCGGCATCATTTCTGGATGTTTTTCGGGATCGTCGGGGATCCCGTCGTGGTCATTTCAGAACTTCTTCTGATTCGTTCGGGATCTCGTCAGGGTCATTTCGGGACTATTAGGGGATCATTTGAGGGCCTTTCCGGCATCATTTCTGGATACTTTTCGGGATCCGTCCGGGATCCCGTCGGAGTCATTTCGGCACTTTTTGGGATAATCTGAAGTCCCTTCCGGCATCATTTCTGGATGGTTTTCGGGATCCCGTCGAGGTCATATCGGGACTTTTTCGGGATCATTTGGGGTATTTTCCGGCACCTTTTCGGAATCAGCCCGGGATCCCGTCAGGGTCGTTCCGGGACTATTAGGGGATCACTGGGGACCTCTCCGGCATAATTTCTGGATAGCTTTCGGGATTTGTTCGGGATCCCGTGTGGGTCATTTCACGAATTTTTCATGATCATTAGGGAACCCTTTCGGTATCATTTCTAGATGGTTGTCGGGATCCGTCCGGGATTCCGTCGGGGTCGTTTCGGGACTTTTTCGGGGCTATTTCGGTATCATTTGGGGACCTTTCCGGCATAATTTTTTGATAGTTTTCGGGATCCGTCCGGGATACTGTCGGGGTCATTTTGGGGTTTCTAGATGGTTTTCGGGATCCGTCCGGGAGCCCATCAGGGTTATCTCGGGACTTTTTCTCGAATGATACGGGAACATTTGGGGACCCTTTCGGCATCATTTCTGGATGGCTTTCGGGATCCGCCCTGGATTCCGTCAGGGTAATTTCGGGATTATTAGCGGGATCATTTGAGGACCTTTCCGGCATCATTTCTGGATAGTTTTCGGGTTCTGCACTATTCGACTATTCGACTATTTCGGCATAATTTGGGGTATTTTCCGAAATCTGAAAAAATGCGTGGTGGCAACGGCGCGCACCCACGTATTTGTTATAGATTGATTAAGGCGAAAAAAAGGAAGAAAATAAGAACACCAAATGGTTTCATGTTAATAAAAAAAGGAATTCACAGTGTGTTTTTATTTAATGTATATGAATACAACAAGTGTTAAGAAAGAGTTTAACAAGTATTGTGAAAATTAAAATATTAAATATATTTATATTAAATTTACACTTGCGTGAACGTGCGATAACGTGTACCTTCGCTGGCTGCTGGATTCAAACGGACGAGCCTCTTTTCGACATGAGCCGATGAACCCACGATACAGCTCCTTCGTTGGGTTTCCCGTCAACAAAGATGCTGTATCGCGGGCTCACAGCGGTAAAAATTTAAGATACTTACGTACTACCACTCACACATACCTGTGTTTATTAGTGATCACAAGCATATGTGGGTGGTAGTAAACGAAGGGAAATAACCAAAGAGGAGATATATTTAGGCCTGTGGCCTAAACATACCGGTCCTCTTGCCGTAAGCAACAAAGAAAGAAATGAAAAAAAAGAATGCCACGTGATCGCACGTCTAGTAAGGCGCTGCAACGAAATAAGGCAGTGCAGATGCGGACTGCAAGCACTGCATGCCAGATGGTTGACCTAACGTTTCGCTCTCCTGTGGAAAAAGAGAAGAAGTTATTAAATATACGTACGTGGTTTTGAATTCCGTGCATATTTACTTATTTGTATATAAGATGGCGCATGTGTGAGGCGTGAAAATGGGATGTTTATTTTTGGCAGGCTCCCGAGACCATCAAACCGAACACGGTCGGTTGAGTTAGGGGACCGCCAACTGTCGATGCCGGTGTACAGCTCACCATCATTTCGGCGTAAATGTCAGCGCCGGGTGTAAGCCGTATTGGTGATGAGCGGTAGAATTGCGGATCCGCCAGCCGCATGAATTCAAAGGGCGCGGCAATCTTGGGGTCCACATTGGACGGTGGACTCAAGCGGTAATGGCTTTCGACGACAGCTGCTTGGGTGGTTATGCGCGTCGACGCCCCGAATTTGCAGCGTAGTATGAGGGTGCATTGTCCATGTCCTTGGCTCTCCAATTGTAAGTCGCGTACCAGCTCTGCATCGACGATGGTGCTGGCGGCGCAGGGATCAATAATGGCACGAACCAGATGTAAATGCCCACGCGATTCGACGCGTACGATGGCCGTCGGCGCAATGGGCACGAAAGGCCGCATGATGGGCACTGGAGTGGCTTGGAGCAGCCGGCCGGTTCGGAAGCCTTCCGGTGTACCACGCGATATTGCCTTTGTATCTAGGGCGTCAGATGTGTATGGCGTTGATTTCCTGCGCATCCCTTCGCAGGCGTTGGGCGGAAGTAGTACCAATTTCGCGATTGGTCTGGTCCTTTAATTGTATTGACGTCAACAACAAGAACACTGTTATCGGTACCTGGGTGTGTGGACGATTCTCCCCACTCCCCACTCGTTTGGTTGTAGGTTATCCTCCTTTATTACGACTAGGTCCCCGGGTTTAAGTTGGATTGTGGATGTTTCCACTTATACCGGTTCTGGATCTCGGTGAGATATTCCGATTTCCATCTTTTGCAAAATTTTTGATGAAGGGCTTTCATCTTTTGCCATTGGTTTACGATTGAGGCAGGATTTTCATTACAATCGAGTTCAGGTGGGGCTAAAAGATGTCCACCCACGAGAAAGTGGCCTGGAGTAAGCGGCTCCAGGTCGGAGGGGTCACTGGATGAGGGACTGCGAGGTCTAGAGTTAAGGCAGGCCTCAATTCGACATAAGAGGGTTGTAAACTCTTCGAAAGTATATTTATGATCGGACGCGATCTTTTTAAAATGGGTCTTAAAACTTTTTACCCCCGCTTCCCACAAACCTCCCATGTGAGGAGCGCTTGGCGGTATAAAATGCCATTCTGAAGTGTGATGGCTATATTTATTCAATGTTCCGCCCCTTGCTTCACACAGAAATGCTTTAAACTCGGATCGTAAAGATCGCGAAGCTCCGACAAAGTTAGTACCATTGTCCGAGTAAACGTTTTTCGGACAGCCTCGTCTGGATACAAATCTAGCGAACTCAGCTAGGAAGGACCCGGTACTGAGGTCGTTTATCGCTTCTAGATGGATGGCTTTCGTCGAAAAGCAGACGAACAGACAAACATATCCCTTTGAGATTCGGCATCCCCTCCCTCGGTAAGATTTTATATCGAATGGTCCCGCGAAATCTACCCCAGTGTTGGTGAAGGCCCTAGTAAAGGTGGTGCGCTCTTTCGGAAGGATCCCCATAAGTTGCGTTTTTGTCCGCTTCCTGTAAATAGTACAGACCTTACAGTTGTGGATAACCGACTTTATCATGACTTTAACGCGTGGGATCCAGTACTGAGTGCGGATATGACGTAGCATCAGCTGGTTCCCTCTATGCAGGGTGGTCTCATGAGAGGATAGAACTATAAGTTTGGAAAACCTGCAAGTGTAAGGAAGGATAATGGGATGACTTTCGTTATGGGACATGTCTGCGGATGCCCCAGTCCGCCCCCAGTTCGAATAATGCCTTCTTCGTCTATATATGGGTCTAGGGGTAAAATCTCACTCTTACCATTTATTACTTTCCTGACTTCAAATTTGCATACTCTTCTTGATAATGTTGCCTTTGGCATATTGTTATCAATCTTCGTGTTGTTTTTTCTATTTCGTCAGGGGCTATTATCGAATGAGATTCCCTTTTGAAGGAGGCTTTAGTTTTTGGGTGTGTTTTCTGGAAAAACCGAAGAATATAGGATATAACCCGCAAAGCCCTCGGTAGATCGGAAAACCTATCCAGAATATCAAAGTTATTTTCGACCGATGTTGCATGAACTTTCACCCTCTTTTCTTCGACATTTGTGTTATAATTCTCTTCTTTTGCTGGCCAATTTTCGTTGTCTTCTTGTAGCCAAGAAGGTATCTGCCGCCACAAAGGATTGGCGATGGTTGCTTTCGGATCCATGCCAATACTATAGTCGAATCTGTCCAAAGGGTTACCTTAATATGGGAAAGTTGCATATTTTCTATGGCCGACTCTATGATTTCTGCATGTAGGACTGCGCCGCAGAGTTCCAGTCGTGGCAGTGATATAGTATTGGCCGGGGCTACTCTTGTCTTTGCAATTAACAGATTGGTAAATACTCGATCCTTTGTCTGAACCCTCAGGAAAACAGTGGCTGCATATGCTTTTTCCGAAGCATCGCTGAATCCATGTATTTCGAGGCTGTCCTTTGGAGTAAAATGAACCCATCGCGGTATGCGGATATCGTTGATTTTTCCGTATTCTTACATAAATGCGGTCCAACGATCTAGAGTAGTTTGTGATACGTCTTCGTCCCAACCCGTGCCTTCCAACCAAATATTTTGCATTATAATCTTGGCTACAATTACCACTGGTGCCAGCCAGCCAAGAGGGTCGAACGGCTTTGCAATCGCAGAAAGTATAGCCCTTTTTGTGATGGCTTCGCTGTTTTCAAAAATTTTAGCAGTAAAATAGGATATGTCGGAATGCGCGTTCCAATTAATGCCTAGAGCTTTAACTAAACTAGTATCTTCAAACTCTAGGAAGTCCTCTGTTAATAAATGCTGCTTTGGTATACCCTGCAGAATTTTCTTGCAGTTGGACGTCCATTTTCGCAATGGAAACCTGTCGATTGCAATGCCGATGATATCTGATCCCTTGCCCATATCGCAGTTTCGATGCTGTGTCCACCCGCGAGTACGTCATCAACGTACATACAATTTCGCAAGATATCTGCTGCCATTGGATGCGAGGTCTCCACGTCATCAGCCAGTTGGTGTAGTGTTCGAATCGCAAGGTAGGGAGCGCAATTGACTCCAAATGTTACTGTTTTCAGTTCACAAAGGTTGATTGGGTTCTTGGCGCAGTTGCGAAATACGATTCGCTGGAATTTTATTTGATTTTCATTAACCCATATTTGGCGGTACAATTTTTCTATGTCGCTGTTAAATACGTATTTGAACAGCCGCCAAAGTAGTATAAGGGTTGTTAGGTCGGATTGAAGAATCGGCCCTAGATATAAGACATCATTTAGACTTTTGCCATTAGTGGTAGGACAAGATGCATTAAATACGACTCTAAATTTTGTTGTTGTACTTCCCTCCTTTAGCATGGTGAGGGAGGAAGTAACATTCGGTTGAGTCTGGCGGGATATTACTGACCTGTTTCATATGCCCTAAGGTTTCATATTCGGATACAACTCTATTGTATTCCGTTTGAAGGACTGGGTTTTTCGCAAGTCGTGTCTCGTTGCGACAGAATTGAGAACACGCACTTCTTAATGAGAGGCCTAAGGTAAACTCTTTCCTAAAGGGTAAGGAGACTACGTATTTTCCATCGTTGTTCCGAACTGTTGTGGATTTGTATACCTCCTCGCAGTAAGTGTCATCGTTATTGATGCTCCTCTTCTTTGGAATTTCCTCTATCTCCCAAAAAGCCGCTAGTTGTTTGTCTAAAGTGACCTCGTTGAAATATGATACTAAGGTTTTATTTGTATCAACCGCATCTGTCCGGCCTGTCATCATCCAGCCGAACACCGTTTCCTGTGCTATTAATGTGTTTAGCACATCTTTCCTAATGCCGCCTAACATAATTTGGGGGTATATGTCTCCGCCCAGAATTAGATCGACTGGCCCATTGACAAAGAATCTTTTGTCAGCCAGCATTAAGTCAGGAAATGCTTGCCTAGTCATTTCGTTTATTTGGCAAGTTTGAAGATTCCCTGTTAAATGTGGTAAAACCAGCATGATCATATTGATCTCGATTAATGGGTCTGTTGGTGATCGCAGTTGTATGTTCCACGCTTCTTTTACTTGTGCTGACATTATATTATTGACGCCCGAAACTTGGGCATGCATGCGTTTAGTTGGCAGATTTATTCTGCGCTTGGGTTTCTCGGTTATGAATAAGCAATCAGATCCCGAGTCTGTTAGGGCTCTGGCCGAATAGTCAACATCATTTATATGAATATTTACCTGTGCTGTCCCTAATAGCACTCCTTTACTTGTGTCTGCGAAGCATGAGATCACATTATTAATCGACCTGTTTTCTTTTTCAGCATTGCGACGCGTTTGAGCATCTCTTGACGTTGATGCTCCGACCGTATCTACCGAATTTGTGGTTTTGGGGGGATTCGGAATGTTAAGCAGCGCATTGTGTCTTAAATGAAATTTGGCACAGTTCACTTGACTGGTGCACTTTGTGACAGTATGTCCAGCCGAAAGGAATTTGAAGCATCCGCGAACACTTTTAATGTGCTCAAATCGTTTATTTGGCGTTAAGCGCAGAAATTTTTCGCATTTTGCGATTCGATGTGCAGAACTCCTGCACATCTTGCACGTAGGCTTGGCTAAACTAACCTGATACCACCCCAATCGTTTCGACGATGTATCTGCCGAGGAACGCGAAGCTTGTGGCTTAGAGGGTTTTGAAACTGTATCCCCTCTTATATATACGACAGTTTCCATCGTTTGGAATCTGCTGGATAAGAATTTATCCATGTATGCCCATTTTGAAATTTCTGTTTTATTTTCTGTGGTTTGATCCCATAGAGCCAGTGTGGTTTCTGGCAGTTTTGTGGAGCGCAAATACGTTAGAATTGCATCCCAGTTTGATATGTCAATCTTGTGACATTGAAGCGCTGAGATACAATTGTTTATTTCACGTTCACGCATTCACTCTCAACTGCTTTCAAACTAAAAAGAATTTTTAATTGGGCATTGACCAAGATACGTTTGTTTTCGTATCGGTCACACAAATTTTTCCACGCTGTATCGAAACCGTCTGTCGTTAAGGAACATCGTTCCACTATTTCTTTGGCCTGCTCTTGTGTTTTTTTCCTTAAATAGTATAGTTTTTGTACTGTATGTAGTTTACTATTATTAATATATATGGCAGTGAACATATCTCTAAAAGGCGGCCATGAAATATAGTCACCTTTGAAAATATCCGTATCACACGCTGGAAGGCGCACATGATATTCCATATTATCTGAGACATCTACTTTCTTATCTTTCTTTTCAAAATCTTCCAAAAGCTCAGCTATTGCCGCCTGACACTTTAGGAAGCTGAAATAGCACATTTTATGCTTCTTTTTGATAGCCGATAAGTCCTTTGACTCAAGCTATGATGAACCTACGAGCTTTTCGCATGTCACCTTCCCACAGAGTTTTTAACTCATCCCTTTGGTATATTAGGGAGTGTTTACTGTGTTGTGAAGGTGACATGTCTTTGAAGTCATTTTCATACTCCGTCACTGCATCTGTTTGGCGTGTATAGGTCTCCATTGTGTATAAAAATGAAAACCGACAAATTTATAAAAAACTAAGAAGAAAATGCCTTTGCAGAGTGTAGTGAGTGAAAATGTTGCCAAAGGATCGAACTTAGAAGTGATAACGTGATTAGTGAAAAGATTTGGTGTATGCGTATGTATGCTCAAATTTACCAATTGATTGTGTTAAGTTATGGCAAACGATAAGTTATGGCTAACGTGAAAAAAGGACTGTATAAAGGCTTATGTGCTAAGTGGGATAAGTACAATATCGTGGTGGCAACGGCGCGCACCCACGTAAATGTTAAGGAATGTGCTAATGCAGATTTGCTACTGAACTGTCTAAGCCAATGAGTAATGGCTAGTGAAAAATTGTGTTAGTGAAAAGAAAAAACGAATCACTCGTTATGGACTTTGAATAGCCTAATAAAGGACTGTATTCAGCTTTGATCTTGTCCAGTGATCTTTTATATCTCACCAAAGAAATAGATCAGTCTAAACTGATATTTGTATTTCCGCAAGTGGAGATAATAAATTCTTCAATTTTTTGTTGTTTAAAAAAATTGTATGAGAAATAAGCCTATTGGCCACCCAAACAACAACAACTATATGTGTGTGTAAACTAAGTGCACTTTGTGCAACAAACTAAATTGCAAACGTATTGCCCGTGTAAATAAGTGCAAGTGATTTGTATGTGAGAAAAAATTTTATTTAATTAAATGTGCGCCTAAATTAAATTAGCAGGTTTCTGAATAAGTAACCTTAACAGATCGAATTTTTGTGCTGTGGATTAAATGATTTTTTCAGATAAATCCTGCAAAGGTGAAAGTAGAAAAGTGGCGCAAAGCGGTGTTTGAGGTTATGTTGAGCTTTTGTGCTAGCTTGAGCTGTGTCCGGACAATCTTACCGCGGGTGGGGGATTGTTCCAGATAGTCACAAGGCGTGATGCACAAACTTTAAATAACTGCGTTAAGATCCTTTTTTCCACGACATATAAAATTTTCACTTCTCAAAATCACTTGCACGGTTTAATATAAATCAATGTCTATAATTACTCACTGCACTAAACACCTTTCAAAGGTAAAAGCGGGCCATAGGTTTACGTTAATAAATGTATTTTATTCACACTTCAAACTTAACATGTGGAAAAAGTTATAAAAAATTAATGAACTATATATGTAAATTGAAATGGAAAACTGCGCGACGGCGGGCGGGCAATAAAAATAAAAAGGCGAACGTTGCTGGCGCGATGATGCGTTTGCGTGGGTAGTTTAAGGTAAACTAAAAAACAATTGAGAGTGAGCGCCGTGGTGGTTGGCAAGCCACAGCTGAGCTGCACTGCCTGCGCTTGGCCGCACTGGCCGTGTGTTGCCAGACGGAGGGGGCGGACTTAGTCCTAAAACTCGATCATGTCTTAAACATGCTCCCCCCCCACCCGCCCGACGCGTTGATAGGTTAAGGGCGACATCAACGCTGTCCAGGGCCGCCCGTGCCTCGTATTCGGTCGTCGCGCTGTCTAGCCAACCGGCTTTGAATTGCCTGTTGGCGATGTTGGGCTGTTGCGCGCTGTGGTCCGCTGTCGGTGCGACGCGGGTTGGTGGGCGTGCGTCGTGCTCGGTGTAGGAGCGTGTGATGGCCGAGGGAGCATTTGCGGCAGCTTGATTTTGAGTCACATGCCCCGGTGCTGTGCGACACTGCCAGACAGTTGAGGCAGTACCGGTGGTTCCTCGCGCACTCGTAGCGCTCCTCCGGCTTCATCGCAAGGAATGCCCGGCATTGCCTTAGCGCGTGTCGCTGGCCACACAGCCGACATTTCGACATCTCCGTACGTCTGCGGGTCCTGTAAAGACAAGAAAAGAAAAATACATATTTTTCAGAAAAATACGTTGCTGAGGGTAGCTTAGATATCTTTCCGGATTGCTAGGGGCATGAAGCAGAGGGTACCAGAGGTAGGGTTGGCACTACTAGGCAGTTGGTAGCACGCACAGTTTGGCAATATTTCGGGTTATTATTCCGTTTTGGGTTTTGAGTTCCATAACTCGAACATGGCTATCCGATCCAGGGTATAAAGTGATTACCCGTCCCAAACGCCATTCGTTCGGGGGTAGTAAATCATCTTTTACCACGACTAAATCTCCAACTTGAATATTGCGTTGAGGGCATTTCCATTTGTACCGCTTATGCAGTTCCTTGAGGTACTCGTTCTTCCATCGTGTGCTGAACTGGTGGTGAAGCACTTTTAGTTTCTGCCATTTGTTGACCAAGGTGAGATGCTCTGCAGTTGGCTCCGGTAACGACAAGAGCGGCGCGCCACGTAGGAAATGCCCTGGGGTTAGGACTAGGGGATCCATTGGATCTTCGGACATAGGGGAGAGCGGTAGGGAGTTGAGGACCAGCTCTATGCGTACTAAGAGGGTAGTAAGCTCTTCGAAGGAGAACTTCTGGTTTCCTGCTACTTTCGTAAAGTGTATCTTGAAACTTTTCACGGCCGCTTCCCATAGACCACCCATGTGGGGAGCGTATGGTGGGATGAATTTCCATTAGAATCCGTGAGTTGCATACTTTTCGGCGACGTCTGTAGCGACTTCCTTGAGGAATGTGGTGAATTCTCTTTATAATCCGCGTTGTGCGCCGACGAACGTATTTCCGTTGTCAGAATATATCTGGTATGAGAAAAAATTTTATTTAATTAAATGTGCGCCTAAATTAAATTAGCAGGTTTCTGAATAAGTAACCTTAACAGATCGAATTTTTGTGCTGGGGATTAAATTATTTTTTCAGATAAATCCTGCAAAGGTGAAAGTAGAAAAGTGGCGCAAAGCGGTGTTTGAGGTTATGTTGACCTTTTGTGCTAGCTTGAGCTGTGTCCGGACAATCTTACCGCGGGTGGGGGATTGTTCCAGATAGTCACAAGGCGTGATGCACAAACTTTAAATAACTGCGTTAAGACTGAAGACTTTTCCGGCATCATTTCTGGATAGTAGTTTGCGGGATCCCGACGGGGCCATTTCGGGACTTTTTCGCGGCTAATACTGGATCATTAGGGACCCTTTCGGTATCGTTTCTGAATGATTTTCGGGATCCGTCCGGGATCCCGTCGGGGTCATTTCGGGACTATTAGGGGAGTATTTGGTGTACCCTCAGCATTTCTATTAGAGGATCATTTGAGGACCTTTCCGGCATTATAACTGGAAGGTTTTCGGTATCCGTGCGGGATGCCGTCAGGGTCATTTCGGGACTATTAGGGGATCATTTGAGGACCTTTCCGGCATCATTTCTGGATAGTTTCCGGGATCCGGACGGCGTAATTTCGGGATAATTTGGGGTACCTATCGGCATCATTTCTAGATGGTTTTCAGTATCCGTCCGGGATCCCGTCGGGGTCATTTCGGGACTTTTTCGCGACTAATACGGGATCATTTGGGGATCCATTCACCATCATTTCTGGATGGTTTCGGGATCATTTGGGGACTCTACCAGGTTATCATCTTATTTAGTTCTTTTTTTACTCTATTACAAAAATAAAATGCATTAGACAGAAACAAAATTTTAAACATATAACTTGATAAGCAGGCTAACGTGAATAGCCCATATATTTCATTTTCTCCTTGCGGACGGGGCCGCGGGTAAAGGCTAGTTTACATTATAAATGTGAAAATTTGGATGTTTGGATGTCCAGACGTTTGTTTTTGTGCTTCAATCACGCAAGAACGGCTGGAGGGATTTGGATGAAATTTGGGGCACACATAGCCAATAGTCTTGAAGGATCTACTAGCTATATAGTTTTCAAAAGGAGGAGGTCCCGGCCCCCTAGGAACAGTTATAATTTAATTATTATATTGTTTCGTTTTTGTGAATGAATCACGCCAGAACGGCTACACAGATTTTGATGATATTTGGGACACAGCCAATAGTCTACTAGCGAAATTTTTTTTCAGACATGGAAAGGGGGGGGGGGGTGTAGGGATCCCACGACCCCGTCGAAAAATTACTTTTTAATCATTTTTACACATTATAACTTTACGTATACTGGCCTTCACCAATATTACAGACACAATGGGTCAAATAAGCCGAGGGCTTACACAGTTAGCAGTGATACCCTCTTCTCCCCCTCTCCACTTCTCCTCCCTCTGGTGTAAAATCTATAAATTGTTATATCTCAATATAAATTTTCTCCTAAATCAATAGGTTTTGGTATCTGGCACATACAGATCGAGATCTAAACAATTGTATAAAAACGTTCAGTGGCCCTCCCCTCCCGCCATTCGCCCTCTTTCAATTGTTTTTATAAGCACGCTTTTGTTAGCTTTAACTGTATGTTTCTATGTAACTTTGAATTCACTCCAATGCGCCTGCTGCCTTATTAACATGGTTTTATAATTAGCCTCACCTTATTTGTAATCCCGTTAGGGTCATATCGAGACCCTTCCGGGATAATTTCTATATGGTTTTCTGGATCCGTCCTGGAGCCCGCCGGGGTCATTTCGGGACGTTTTTGAGATCATTTTGGGACCCTTTGAGATCCGTCCGCGATCCTGTCGGAGTTATTTTGGTACATTTTCGGGACTATTCCGGGATCATTTCGGGTATATTTTGCGAATATAGAGGGCCCCTCCGGCCAGTAGCGGGTTTGAGGGGGGACGAAGGGGCGAACTTATTAAAATATGTACCAATGCTAATCATTGTCCATGTTTCAACCATTGTCTTAATAAATCGCTTGCGAAAACGTCGAAAGTTCTTCAAACAAAGGATTGTATTGCGTTGATGAAAAAAGTTATCAGTTTTCCAAATCAGTCTCCGAAACGTACCATAGTTTCCAGAAAACATCCGCAGGAATCATTACGTGGACAATGTGAAACGCGCTGGTCTGAAAAACATGATGGTATAATGCAGTTTGAAGAAAACATCACAAAAATTGTTGCTTCGTTTCAAGAAATTTCTACTTGGCAAGATTCAACAACAAGTTCTGAGGCCCGTTCTATGTTGAAATCTATTTGCGAGACAGAATTCGTGATTTCAATGATTTGTTTGAGCAATGTACCTTCTGTTACACGACCACTAAGCTTACTTTATCTAGGTCTTCTAATTTGACTTAAGCATACACTCTTATAAATCGGTAGCTTGGGAGGGTGACCATCTTGAGCAGTAAACTTCTACTTGGTTTGCCGTCATATATGAATTTTTGCAGTGGTCAATTTTTGGGTTTCGTCCGACGATTTCGGCATTATAAATTAGTTTGGTTTACTAAGAAATGGGAGCTTTTATTAAGCTGTGAAAATCGAAAAAAATGTTGTCAAAAGGGCAAAAAAAATTTTTTTTGAAACCAGCCTAATGTACGCTTTGTTCCTTATACGGGCTTGTCTCAGCGCTTCTGAGTACAAGTAATGTGGGTATATAATAATATAAATACTATAATATTTGTGTTCACTGGGATTTTATTTTTTATTTTTTGAGACCGGCCTAATGTGTACCGGCTTTTTGCTTTGTTATATGTACTTGTCTCAGCGCGTCTGAGCACAAGTAATATGTGTATATAGTACGTATGTATGTATATATATAAGTGGGTAAAATATATTTGCCGGTAAACTGTGGTGTACCAACAATACCTTTTGTTGCCGTGCCAATGCACTTGATCTATTGTTAACAAAGTAAATGTATGCCAATATGTGATCGATGATCTTCTTTGTTGCTTCCTTCTATTATGTAGTTACATATGGTCATGCAATTACTTTGTTGAGGGTGGGTTTTTGGCTTATGCAAAAAGATATACAAGTGCGTGTGGGTATTATGGGTGCATATAATTGTAGGTTTGTATGCAAAATTAATATTGGGTGCACCGGTAAAATAAACTTTAGGAAAAGTGACAAAAACTTGGCAAAGTTTGTTGCTATGGTTTTTTTATAAAATATATTTTATGTAATATATGTATATATGGGTAAATTGGGCAGCGGTGAATTTCACGCTGGAAAAAAATATACATACATATATAGCTCGTGGATGATTACCGAACTAAGTAGGTATATACATATATTACATATATACGTATATACTTTTATAATTAAGTGGGTATTTAGCGCAACGAACTTTTTGGGTACCGGGCAGTGGATTTTCCGTTAGCACGGGAATACAATTTTTTTGTTGAAAAAATTATATTGGTTTTCACGGGACTGTACCTTTGGTACCAGTGGGTAGGCAACTGAAATATTTTGCCGTTTAGGCTTTTGATGTGGGTTATATACCCAGGGTCCGGATCTTTAGATCGGAGGGGTATATAAATTTGAGGATTTTAAATTGGGGTCCGTACTTTAGACGGAGGGAATATATATATGGATATATAATGGGTACCGAGAGTACTTACTCAGACATTTTTTCTATGTGAACTGTGTGTTACTTCTGGGTTTTTGTGCTGTCTTTTAGACTCCTTTGAATTGTGCTCCTCCTTGTTGGTGTAGTTAGTGTTAATGTTGTAGTGTTGATGTGTTTCAAAAAAATTTTATTTTTTTCCAAACAAACTAATTTTTATTTTCTTTTAAAATTTCTATATATGTATATATTTTGTTTAACAGATTTCAAATATTTCAATTTTTTCCTTAAATTGTTGTTTTTGTTTCACACCGTGATGTAACTTTCACACCAACGCTAGTGATTCTTGCCTTTTCCAGATTTTGTGTTAATTTTTTGTCATTTCGTTGGAAACTTTCCTCCAAAAACTCCCTTTTTCTTAAAAATTATATTTTTTTGTTTTTTTTTTGTCTCTTGTATATAAAGCGTTTTTATGGTTCTTTCATCCTTCACTTTTATGTTATTCAATTTTGATTTACAATTTTTTCTCTTTTTGTAACACCTTAATGTAACCTTTTTTTGTATTTATGTATGTTGCATGTCAGATGGGGATTATGTGTTGTTGCCACCGATTTGGATTTGTTCTCACCATGTTGTTTGGATCTGACCGTAAGAATGTGTTGCATGCTTGCAAGTCGAGTTGTTTTCGAACAGTTGAAGCCAGTTTGGCGAGTAGGACTGCACTACATAGCTCTAAGCGGGGTAAGCTTACAGTTTTTATGGAGGCAACTTTGCCTTTCGCAACCAAGAGAGAAGATTTTATTTGGTTGCCCACATGTGTGCCGATGTAAATTGCTGCGCAATATGCTTTTTCCGAGGCATCACAGAAAACGTGGATTTGGGTTTCTTGCCCTGGATAGACATTAACTCATTGAGAGATTTCGATGTGGCAAATGGTTGGCAGATTTTCTGCGAAATGTTGCCATTTTGATAATGTTGCGGGCTTGGCGCTTTCATTCCAATCGGTGCCATCCAGCCAGATTTCTTGAAGAAGCATTTTGGCCTGGATCATAACTGGCGATAGCCATCCTGCCGGGTCAAAAAGTTTTGCAACAGAAGATAAAATTTGTCGCTTTTTGACCGCTTTTTGGTGTGTTCCGGCAGAATGGTGTATGAAAATTTGTCCGTGAGCGCGTTCCATCGAATGCCAATAGTTTTGGTATTGGAATTGCTCTCAAATTTCAAGAAGTTGGAATCTAGAAGATCCTCCTTCGGAAACTGTTCTAATACGGCCGGGTGATTTGCCGTTAATTACTTTAGTATGAAGCTGATTTTAGGGCGTTTATCACTTGAACGAGTGATTCAGTGGCGTTATTGATGGTATGACTTCCGGATAGGATGTCGTCGACATACGTTTGCGTCTTCAAAATTGTTGCAGCCAACGGGCATGTCGCTTTCGTGTCTTCGGATAGTTGATGCAACGTACGAATAGCGAGATATGGTGCACAATTGACGCCGAATGTAACTGTAACTTCCTGAAGCGATCGCTCCATGCTGAAAAACTGCTGCAGAGCAGCCGGGCGGGATTTGCCGCGGGAGGGTTTTTCAGGAAACTCTTCCTTGAATGGAAGTGGCACAATGTATCGACCGATTGGTGCAAGTGTCGTAGTTGTTGCATATATCTGCTCACACGCTTGATCCTCGGTGGATATCTGTGGAGGTTGTGGAATTTCCTCCTCTTCCCAAAATTTGTTCAGTTGAGAACTGAATGTCACGTTTGACGCTTGGACTTGTGTCGAGAATGACACAACATTTTCAGGTATTGGACCACTGAGAATCCAACCAAAAATGGTTTCTTGCGCAAGTATGCTACCGCACACCTTTTTTATACCTTCCATCAGAATTTGTGGAAGTATGTCGCTGCCAATGACCATGTCAGTCTGACCTGGCATGTGGCAACTGGAGTCAGCGAGCTCAAGGAATTTGAACTGCTCCCAGATTTTGCGACTAATGGTGGATATTGGCAGATTCTTTGTTAGTTGCGGCAACACAATAGCATGAGCCTTTATCCTTTTCATGGGCTTGGATGCAACGAGTGTCAAAGGACAAAGCTTGGAGGACTTTTGTACGACTTGTCCACCCATGCCAGAGATTTCGAACTTTGAATGTTCGAATGGAAGTTTCAACCGTTTTTGATCCTTCGAGGAAATGCAAGTCCTTTCCGAGCCCTGGTCAATAAGGGCCCTTAGTTGAAATAATTCTCTTTCGTGTTCGATTGCGACCATAGCAGTAGGAAGGAGAATTTGGTTATCATTGGCTGCATGCAATGATTGAACCGGTGCGTGTTTTGAACAACACGGTAGCTCGCTAGAATCGGAGCTATTATGCGTTTGTCGAACGGGAGGTGTTGATCAGAAGTTGTGTGCTGCACGTATGGTGCATTCGTTCGCGTGGTGGAACGTGGAGCTTGTGGGCTCGCATGCAACAGCGTGTGATGCCGTTGATGACATATCGAACACGACCACTTTCATATCATTGATGATATGAGTGCTGCTAAGGCAATTTGTACACAGCGTAGCTTGTTTTACGAATTTTGTCCGGTTTTGCACAGACATTCGCTTGAATTGTGGACAGAATCTAATAAGGTGCGGGGAGTTACAACATTGGCAAGTTTCCTTTTTAAATTCTGCCACAAGGGTTTGCGTCCTGTTGAAGAACCTGTTTTGCGCAGAATTTTGATGAGCGACTGGTTTTTGTTTGCTTGGTTGAAGCCTATTGGCTCTTTCAACGACATCATACCTCAAGGTGAGAAAGTCGTTCATTTGTGACCATGAGGGTAAATCTCTTCGAGAAGAGAAATAAACGTGTATTTGTAAATTACTGGTATATATAGGTATGTATATATTAGAAAATAATAATACTTTGACGTTTGTAGGGACTTTTTTTGAAAAGTTCCTATAGGGAAGGAAATATCTCAAAATTAGTTTTGTACGACAGAATAAGTACAAATGTACGTGCGCAATATACAAACGTATGTATGTATGAATGTATCTACGTGAATCAGATGAGCTTCTCTGTTTATGTTTACAAACAGAAGAGTTTGTTTTGATACGCTTCTTCGTCGGTTTAATGTCGCGTTTCTTTTGTGAAGCTGAGTGCGCTTGATTGCACTGTTGGGAGAGTGCAGCAAAGAACGATGAAAAACTTGCAAATATGAGAGGTTGAGAAATTTTATCAGAAGTACACAACTCTCGTTGCTATGGTAGCTATACGCGCTGGGAGAATGTCGCTGGAAGAGCGACTTTAACGTGTGAGTAAACACGTATGATGTTCTCAGAGTGGAGAAATAGGAACGTTGGAAAAGCAAATTGAAATTATTTGTAAATGTATGTAAGTATGTACGTATGAATATTATGATTTTTATATATGCTGACAAGCAAGAAAAAATGACTTGGAAGAAATTGAACTATATCGCCAAGTTCAACGCTCTGTGCGAACAACGGGGTAAACTCAGCTGTAGAAGAAATTTTTGCTGATGTTGTTCTTGCACAGTGGGTTTGAGTAGGCAAGTAAACTGCAATTTTTTTGTTGGTTAAATACCACTAGAAATTTGAATACTTATATATATATATATATATATATATATATATATATATATAATTGGCGGATTTTGCCAATTGCGGAATATTTTCTACCAATTTTTGGTTGCAAAAAGGTTGTAGTAAAACCAACGGTGAAAAATTTCCGCAATATCCATGTATATATGTGGATATATATATATATGTATATGTTTTTGCAGTTTACAAAAATAATATAACTTTTGTGGAAAAAAGATGTATTATTTTCTATGTTTTTATGAGAAATAAAAAACTGCCTACTCACCGATTCCTGTATTCTGTTCCTTATGGGGTTGTTGTTGCTGCCTGGTCGCTTGTTGTTGATTCTGCTTAGCTGGCTGTTGTTGCTGCTTCTTGGCTGCTGGGTGGGTAAAGATGATTTTAGATGAATGCAAACCTTTCCTTCTTTTGTTTTTTAAAAATTTAGATTTTAGCGGAATTTTTTAAATTTGTATTTTTTTACTCTCAAAATTTTCAGAAAATTTTTTTTTCCTTAAAAAGGGTGTGCAACAAAAAACAATTTTTTTTTGTAAATATTAGTGTATATCTTGTATTGCTTTTTTGTCAAGCACTTTGAAATTCTGTTTTTTTTGTTTTTTTTTACACTTTTCCAACTGAGGACTTTTTTTATTTTTATATATGTGGATACGTTTATGTGTATATTGAAGTATGTGTAGGTACTCGTATATGTTTTTCGTCCAGCGCTTCTTTCACACAGTTTTCAATTCTTGTATTTTGTTTTAACTTTTTATTTATTTACGAACGAAGATTCGATTTTCAATAAATTTTAATTAAATATTTTAGGGGCGGGCCAAAGATGGCTGCGAAGGACTATGAATAAACTCTGGTCTTTCTTCGTTACACTTAACACTTCAAAATAAAAAATTATTTATAAACGTTACAAATTCAGTTTTTTTTATTGTTTAATAATTAGTATATAACTTGTTAAAAACTTCAGCTTCTGACTTGAAATATTCACAAATTCAAAATATTAAATAAATGTATATAAAGGGAGCACGTCCGCGGTTGCCGGTAGATAATGCTTGACTGGTTCGTGCAATTATTGTTGAAGACAATGGCAGTGGTCGTTTGTTAGTGTTGGCGCCTTCCACTTCGCCGCGCACGGCTGCGCGTAAGGATGGCGCGCGTCGCCGTGTAATTATTGTGATGTAGGCGGCTTAAACAACTTAAAAACAAAACGTATTTTTTAATTCGAAAAAACTGTATTGTACTATGCACGTAAGTGTGCCTTTAAGGTTATCAGCTCGTTTAGATATTTGCTTTACCCTATTACAAAAATAAAATACATTGACAAAAATAATTTTTAAACTGATAACTTGATAAGCAGGCTAACGTGAATAGCTCGTATATTTTATTGTGTTATAACTCAATATAAATTTTCTTCTAAATCAATAATTTTTGGTATCTGGCTCATACAGATCGATATCTAGACAATTTTGGAAAAATGATCGGTGGAGCTCTCCGTCTCCTTCCACCATCCTCCCTCCTTCAATTGTTTTTATTAGCACGCTTTTATTAGCTTTACCTGTAAGTTTGTTTGTAACTCTTCATTCGCTTCAACGCGCCTGCTGCCTTATTAACATGCTTTTATAATTAGCTTCACCTTATTTGCAATCCCGTCTGGGTCATATCGAGACCCTTCCGGGATCATTTCTGGATGGCTTTTGGGATCCCGTCGGGGTAATTTCGGGACTTTTTTGGGACTATTTCGGTATAATTTTGGGACACTTCTGTGATCATTTCTGGGTAGTTTTCGGGACCTGTCCGGCATCAAGTTGGAACAATTTCGGGACTTTTTCTGGACGATATGAGGGACATTTCGGGACTTTTATGGGATTATTTCTGGATGATTTTCGGGTTCCCGTCGGGGTTATTTCGGAATCATTTGGTTTATCTTCC
The DNA here is from genome assembly GCF_040869045.1 of Eurosta solidaginis. Classification (NCBI taxonomy): domain Eukaryota; kingdom Metazoa; phylum Arthropoda; class Insecta; order Diptera; family Tephritidae; genus Eurosta; species Eurosta solidaginis. The sequence goes on along the minus strand of NC_090324.1, from coordinate 205,929,266 downwards.
GGAAAAATTTCTGGATAATTTTTGGGATTCGTCCGGGTACCCTCCAGGGTGATATTGGGATCATTTTGGGACCATCACGTGATCATTACTGGATAGTTTTCAGGATCCTTCCGGGATCCCGTCGGCTTTATTTTGGAACTTTTTCGGAATATTCCGGGGTCATTTGGGGATCCTTCCGGGACCATTTATGGATGACTTTCGGGATCCCGTCAAGGTGGTTGGGTAATTTCGGGACTATTTTGGGATCATTTGGGGACCCGTCCGGCATCATTCCTGGATGGTTTTCGGTATCCCATCAAGGTAATTTCGGGGCTTTTTTGGGAGTATTTTGGGATCAGTTGGGACCCTTCAGGGATCTTTCCTGGACGGCTCACGGAATCTCGTCGGGGTCATTTCGTGACTTTTTCTGGATTATTTCGGGTTCATTTAGGGAGCCTGCCGGCATCAGTTCTGTATGGTTTTCGGGATCAATCTTGGATCAGGGTCATTTCGGGTTCATTTGTGGATTCTTTATGGATTATATCTGGATGATTTCTGGGATCCGTGCGGGATTATTTCGGAATAATTTGGGGATCCTTCTGGAATCATTTCTGGATGGTTTTCAGGATCAGTCCGGGATCCCGCCAGAGTAATTTCGGGGCTTATGCGGAACTATTCCGGGATCTTTTCGGGACCGTTCCGGGATCCCATCGGGGTTATTTCCTGAACTTTTCTGGACTATGTCGTGATTATTCGGGTACCTTCCGGGATCATTTGTGGATGCTTTCTGGGATCCGTCCGGGATCCAGTCGTAGTCATTTCGTGAATTTTTCCGGAATCATTTCTGGATGGTTTTCGGGATTTGTCTGGGATCCCGTCAGGATCGTTTCGGTACAATTTTGGTATCATTTTGGGACCCTGCCTGGATCATTTTAGGACTCTGCGAAACCGGTAGTTCAGCACACATGCCTTTTTAATTATGAGCTTTTATGGCCATATATTTGCTGCTAATTATTTGTAATTTAATATCGGTATGTTTTATCTTTAATATCTAACAGCTTTTTCGTTCTATTTTTGATTTTTTTAAATTAATCCTGTAACGAACTGTTATAAAAATAATTAAACTTTTTGTAATATTTTAACCAACTAAATAACCGAAAAAGCAACACTCTTTACATGTAAAAAATTATTTTTGTTTTTGTTTAATTGTAGTTTCAATCCTTTCACCTTTCACCCCTGTCTTATCAATTAATTTAACATAAACCAAAATGTAATTTTTTTAATTCGAAAAAACTGTATTTTACTATTCACGTAAGCGTGCCTATCAGGTTATCAGCTCATTTAGTTGTTTTTTTTAACTTGATAAGCAGGTTATTTTGTCAATAGCCCATATATTTTATTTTCTCCTTGCGGGCAGGGCCATACTAGTATAAATACTAGTATAAAAACAAATAATGGTGTCAAAATTCGTGTGTAACGTTCGGTCATATACTCAGCGTGAGTTTAAATATTACAGTTCATTTCAGATAAATTACTTTTTCGAATCTTGTTACAATGGTTTTATATTTTTGAGGCTCTGCTTGATCGGTATAGGGGTGTAGCACCACCCATTAAAAAGAAATGTCTCCAATTTCCTCTGCAATAAAAATTGATAAGTAATTTATCGTTGATACGAAACTGTTTTTCGCTCATATATAGCTTATTATTCTAGTCTACGACCCTTTTAAACATCCCCTCCATTTTTACTAGAAATATTTCCTACTATAAGGAATATATGTGCACTAGGGCGGTCGATTTAAAAATCGCACATTGCTCTGTGAAAATCGTATTCTAGGGATCAAAATAAGAAACTTTGTCGAAGGAACAATACCTCTAAAACGAATTCTGATGTCCCCCCCCCCCCCCCCGCACCTTAGGTAGGAGCAAATTTTCAAAAATCCCACTTTGACCCATTTAGAGTGCTCCAATCGAGTTCAAATGTATGACCGACCCCCACTAACTTTGGAGACCCGACCCACCGATGCCAGTGGCACACCCCCTGGAACACCTCACCCCCCCCCCCCCCCGGCCACAGGTAGGGGTAAATTTTGAAAAATCCCACTTTGACCCATTTAGAGTGTTCCACTCGAGTCCAAATGTATGACCGACCCCCACTAACTTTGGAGGCCCGACCCACCGATGCCAGTGGCACACCCCCTGGAACACCTCCCCCCCAGGTAGGGATCAATTTTGAAAAATCGCACTTTGACCCATTTAGAGTGCTCCACTCGAGTCCAAATGTATGACCGACCCCCACTAACTTTGGAGGCCCGACCCACCCATGCCAGTGGCACACCCCCTGGAACCCCCCTGGGGGTTTATCATACAAAAATTTCAAAAAATCGCCGGTTTTGCACTTTACATGAAAAAATCAGCTAAATGGCTATGTTTTTTCGTTTTGGAGTTTATTTTTCTCTTTAGAAATTTATTTAGTTGGAATATATGTAAACGAAAAAATGAATTTAATTAATAGAAAAGAAATTTAAAAAAAATTATTAGAAATTAGCGTTTTTACAACCCTTTTAAAACCAAGGCATCACTGTGATGCATTTGCATGTCGTAAACATAGTTGTGTGGGTTTTTTTTTCAACCGTTTTAAAAAATGAAGGTATCACTGTGACACAATTGCAGATCGTAAAATTGCTTGTGTTGTTTTTCTTAAGCCACCACAAGACACAGCAGGTAGAATTGAAATTACCATATCATTCTTATTACCTCGTCTCGTAGACCATATATAACGCAATAGTTTTTGTGAATGCATTAAGTCTTTCTGAAGAACTCAAAGTGTGAAGTGCTAATTTCAGATAAAAAAATATTTCCAAAAAAAATTATAAGTGAAGTGATCATTCCAAATCAAAAAGTTTACAATGAATCCACCATCCTCTACACCGCAAGATGAAGCAACTACATCAACAACTATCGAAAACCCAATGAGTCATATACCCAAGCATGATGTTACTGTTTTTGGTGTGTCTACTGATTTAACTGATCTTAATTTACCAACTCATCTGGATATTTTGAGATATTATTTTTACTTAAGCGAACGTGCTAAAACAGAACAAAAAAAGTTTTCCCATAAATCATTCACTATTCAAGTAGATATGTTGATTGGAATTTTGGAAAAACTTGGTATGGAAATAATGCTGAAAAAAAGTGTATTTAATAAATTAAATAAATTGCTTGACAAGTATCAAGAGCAAATCAAGAGAAGATACAACACCCATTGGTTGATCACGATTTCTAGAACCTCGTTTACGCAAACTTGTCAATCAAGTAATTAAAGATAATTCATATTATGCGCATTCGGAAAATATCTTGTTATTTTTGTTTGATGATAGCAAAGAAAAGCGCAACTGTGCCATCAAGAAAATTCTACGCTATCGAACCGATGTTGACGAGCCAATGGAACTTAGAGTTTATAAAAAAACAGATATAAACTTTAATTGCACAAGTTATACGGAAATGATCAATTTGAATGATATAAATATCGTATTTGAACCACCATTCACGCGAAGCATTCCATACGATACATTGAAAGAATATTTAAATCAAGATGATCCACCGTTTAATGATCCAAAAAGAGGCTGTTACGGCGACGACATTAGAGAGCCGTGCGAAATTGCCCAGACTTGAAAGTAAAAAAGACTTCAAACAATAATTTTTTTTAGTTTCTTTTCTATAACTCACTTAAATTAATTTTTTCATTTACATATGTTTTGATTAAATAAATTTCTTAAGAGAAAAAATAGATATTATTATAAATAAATAATAAATATTATTATAAATAAATAAATAAACATAAAGAAAAAACATAGCCATTTAGCTGATTTTTTCATGTAAAGTGCAAAACCGGCGATTTTTTGAAATGTTTGTATGGTGAACCCCCCAGGGGGGTTCCAGGGGGTGTGCCACTGGCACCGGTGGGTCGGGCCTCCAAAGTTAGTGGGAGTCGGTCGTACATTTGGACTCGATTGGAGCACTCTAAATGGGTCAAAGTGGGTTTTTTCAAAATTTACCCCTACCTGGGGGGCATCAGAATTCGTTTTAGAGGTATTATTCCTTCGGCAAAGTTTCTTATTTTGATCCCTAGAATATGATTTTCACAGAGCAATGGGCGATTTTTTTGCCTCCCCACAAATCGACCCTCCCTAATGTGCACCAATCTTATTACGGTCCTTTAATTTGGCGATGCCACGCCCATTTACAAAATATTGAATTATTTTCTTTTTCTTGTTATAATTTCACTTGGTAAATTAAATACCATTGATATTAAGCTGTTTTCTGCAAAGATATAACTTATTTTATTCATTCACGACTCTTTTAAAAATGTTTTATAAAGAAGTGGGCGTGGTTCTAAACCGATTAAGTTAACTTTTTTTTGAAGCATTTATTTTATTAAAGGCAACCGAATTTTGTTATGATAGGTTTAGCGGTTTTTGATTTGTGATTAATAATATTTGTAAAATTGATTTTATCAAGCGTGGGATTTACCACGTGTGATTTACCACGTTGTAAGAAAATTTTCTCATATAAAATGGATTAACCATGCCATGCACATCTCTCACATAAAGCTACGGATACGCAAACTGTCCTGATTCATGAACACTTTCAGTGCAATTATAAGATTAGGAAGAGATTCTGTAAAATCCCATTCTACAATAAACTTTAAAAAATCTAGAGACACCCAGTCAGTAACCGTAATATTAACGGCTTTTAAGTTACTTCGCAGACTTGGTATCTCCAAACATACATTAAAATCTATCCAGACATACTCTGAGCTACATCCAATCAAGCCTGTTTGGCTTTCCTTTGCTGAAATCCACTTTTTCTTTTCGATGTATGCACTTCCCTGGGCATTTTTCAATTTCACGGGCGGCCGCCGTGGTGTGATGGCAGCGTGCTCCGCCTACCATACCTAAGATTCAGGGTTCACGCCCCGGGAAAACCAACATCAAAAATTTTAGAAACAATTTTTTTCAATTAGAAGACAATTTTTCTAAGCGGGGTCGCACTCCGAGTGTGTTTCTGCCATGAAAAGCTCTCAGTGAAAACTCATTCGCCTTGCAGATGCTGTTCGGATTCGACATAAAAACAATTAGGTTCCATCCCGCCAATTTGTTGTTAAAAAAGAGAAGCACGACGCAAATTGGAAGAGAAGCTCAGCCTTAGATTTTTTACATTTTTTTTTTCTCTTACACTAAAATAAAAAGCCAGTTGTTATGGTCTATAATGTGAGAGTATTTTCTCATAAACTAGTTAAGCGATATGAAATGAGTTTACTAAAAACTTTATTAAAAAAATTAGAAATTAATTAAATATACTAATTAGTAAAATTATTCGAATAAGAAGATTAGTAAATTACTTTATATTGCCTGTCCATACGTCCCCACTCAAAAATTACTGATATGGCATTAGCCATTTTTGCATAACCCTATAGGTTTCGTCCATAGAAGTACTAGGAAACTAGTTCAATTATAAAATTATCTTACCCGTAAAATATTCGATTTGAATCAATCAATCTTTTTAATCTTCATAAGATAGCATTTAGGTTTCTGAAATATATTTTTTTCTTTTTATTATCTATCACTACACGTATAGCATTTCACGCCAATCAAACGCAACACACTTCACGAAACAAATGAGAAATGTTGCAAATGAGACGTCAAAGAAAGCGTCAGACTCCTTTCTGACATAATATTTAACAACGGAAACATTACTTATAACATATTTACGGTTGAAAGACAGAAAATGTCTAAAGGGGGAAAGATAATAACAAATTGGGGGATTTGGGAGTACAAAAGATAGAAACAAGTAGGGAAGGCTATGTTTGGGTGTAACCGAACATTACATACTCAGCTGAGAGCTTAGCTGCGTTACTTTCGTAGATGGTTTATAAGTGGTTTTTAATTCAATATCACATAAATAAAAATAAATGAAAGGCGCCATAACCTCCGAAGAGATTTAAGGCCGAGCTTCTCTTCCATTTTGCGTCGTGCTCCTTTTTAATTTTTCATACAAATTGACGGGACGGGACTTACTTATTTTATGCCGACTACGAACGGCATCTCCAAGGCAGATGAGTTTTCAATGAGAGCTTTTCATGGCAGAAATACACTCGGAGTGCTTGCCTAACACTGCCGAGGGGTGACCCCGCTTAGAAAAATTTTCTTCTAATTGAAAAAACTTGTTTCTAGAATATTGGTGTTGCTTTGCCCGGGGCGTGAACCCAGGGTCTTCGATGCGGTAGGCGGATCACGCTACCATCCCACCACGGTGGCCGCCTTCCATATCACATACGTTTGGGAAATATCGACCAAATTTTAGAACAAGGGTGAAGTTTTTTGGAACGATTTTCCTTCATCCTTTCAACCCTAAACGTATTGCTAAAATCCAATATTACAAATCAAGTTATGTTGAACGGGCTTCAAAATACCGCAAACAATCTGGATTAGAAACATAGAGTATACATACATATGTACCTTATTGCGTATAAAATGAATAACAACAAAAAAGGCAATACTTGGAGACAAATTACCAAGCCTGCATCGGTGCGTTCATATGGCTGCGTGGTGAATATATAATAACAATAATAATATAATAAGAGGTTTAGGCATCTGCCTTCACAGCAGTATGAATTCAGGATATTTCGAATTCAAAGCCCCATGTTCCCCTTTGGCACCTGCTCGCACTTTGCTTTGCGGGCTTAAGTTCTGCCCGTTCCTAGCTTAAGAAACGCACGTTTAAAATTCAATCAAATTTTTTAATAATTAGCTGAAGATACTCTGTGATGTACCTGAACGTGGGTCTTGGTCGTCTAAGTTGGACTTTATATTATCTGTTGTGGGTTTGGCTATTGGACTAGGCAACGTTTGGCGTTTTCCATACCTATGCTACAAAAATGGTGGCGGTGCTTTTCTTTTGCCGTATTTTATGGCACTCATACTAGCTGGCATCCCAATGTTTTTCCTGGAGTTAGCACTGGGTCAGATGTTAACGATTGGAGGTTTGGGCGTGTTTAAGATCGCGCCCATATTTAAAGGTAACATTCTCATTTAATGTCAAGTTAATTCATATATATTTCGATCTTTTCATTGAAGGTATCGGTTATGCTGCTGCTGTAATGTCTTGTTGGATGAACGTTTACTATATTGTAATTCTAGCGTGGGCCGTTTTCTATTTCTTTATGTCTATGAGAAGTGGTAAGCATATTTGATCCCACCATGCTGGTACTAAAATTATGTTTGTTTCGTAGAATCAATTACTATGGCCTTTTAGTTTTGTGTTCATATTCTGCGACGCTCAATATCGAAGCATGCTTAAATAATTACTGTATAATGATTTTAAGATAAAGAAGAATATTGAGTTTTGGCGTATTCAATCAAGATTCGGAACTGAGATCATATTTAACAAAATGAAGGAATAACAATAACCACCATTTTCAAAGGAGTCTTCCAGTAGCTAACAAGTGCAATGTTCCCACAGGGCTAAAAGTTTGATCCTAAATAGGGTTGCCAAATTTAAATAACCTAAATTCAGTAACTTGCGGCCGCCGTGGTATAATGGTAGCGTGCCCCTTCTACCACACCGCAGATCACGCCCCGGGCAAAGCAAGGTCGAAATTTTAGGAATAAGTTTTTTCAATTGGAAGAAAATTTTTCCAAGGGTGTCGCCCGTCGGTAGTGTTTGGTAAGCACGAGTGTATTTCTGCCATGAAAAGCTCTCAGTGAAAACTGAACTGCCCTGCAGATGCCGTTCGGAGTCGGCATAAAACAACTAGATTCGTCCCGCCAATTTGTAGGAAAAGTTAAAATGAGCACGACACAATTGAGCAGAGCTTACAGAGTATATTAACTTTGATTGGATAACGGTTGGTTGTACAGGTATAAAGGAATCGAGATAGATATAGACTTCCATATATCAAAATCATCAGTATCGAAAAAAAATTAATTAAAATAATAGAAAACTAGTAAAATTTTGGACAATGGGCGTGGCACCGCCCACTTTTAATAGAAGGTAATTTAGAAGTTTTTCAAGCTGTAGTTTGGCAGTCGTTGAAGATATCATGATGAAATTTGGCAGGAACGTTACACTTATTACCATATGCCTGTTTAATAAAAATTAGCAAAATAGGAGAACGACCACGCCCACTTTTTAAAATAATTTTTTTTTTTTAATTCAAATTTTTTAAGAAAAGTTAATATCTTTACAGTATATAAGTAAATTATGTCAACATTCAACTCCAGTAATGATATGGTGCAACAAAATACAAAAATAAAAGAAAATTTCAAAATGGGCTTGGCTCCGCCCTTTTTTATTTAATTTGTCTAGGATACTTTTAATGTCATAAGTCGAACAAAAATTTACCAATCCTTGAGAAATTTGGTAGAGGCTTAGATTCTAGGACGATAACTGTTTCCTGTGAAAAAGGGCGAAATCGGTTGAAGCCACGCCCAGTTTTTATATACAGTCGATCGTCTGTCCTTCCGCTCGGCCGTTAACACGATAACTTGAGCAAAAATCGATATATCTTTACTAAACTCAGTTGACGTACTTATCTGCACTCACTTTGTATTGGTGTAAAAAATGGCCGAAATCCGACTATGACCACGCCCACTTTTTCGATATCGAAAATTACGAAAAATGAAAAAATGCCATAATTATATACCAAATACGAAAAAAGGGATGAAACATGGTAATTGTATTGGTCTATTGACGCAAAATATAACTTTAGAAAAAAACTTGGTAAAATGGGTGTGACACCTACCATATTAAGTAGAAGAAAATGAAAAAGTTTTGCAGGGCGAAATCAAAAGCCCTTGGAATCTTGGAAGGAATACTGTTCGTGGTATTACATATATAAATAACTTAGCGGTACCCGACAGATGATGTTCTGGATCACCCTGGTCCACATTTTGGTCGATATCTCGAAAACGCCTTCACATATACAACTAAGGGCCACTCCCTTTTAAAATACTCATTAACACCTTTCATTTGATACCCATATCGTACAAACAAATTCTAGAGTCACCCCTGGTCCACGTTTATGGCGATATATCGAAAAGGCATCCACCTATAGAACTAAGGCCCACACCCTTTTAAAATACTCATGAACACCTTTCATTTGATACCCATATAGTACAAACAAATTCTAGAGTCACCCCAGGTCCACGTTTATGTCGATATCTCGAAAAGGCGACCACATATAGAACTAAGGCTCACTCCTTTTTAAAATACTCATTAGCACCTTTCGTTTGATACCCATATTGTACAAACGCATTCTAGAGTCAACCCTGGCCCACTTTTATAACGATATTCCGAAAAGGCGTCCACCTATAGAACTAAAGCTCACTCCCTTTCAAAATACTCATTAACACCTTTCATTTGATACCCATATCGTACAAACAAATTCTAGAGTCACCCCTGGTCCACCTTTATGGCGATATTTCGAAAAGGCGTCCTCCTATAAAACTAAGGCGCACGCCCTTTTAAAATACTCATTAACACCTTTCATTTGATACCCATATCGTACAAACAAATTCTAGAGTCACCCCTTGTCCACCTTTATGGCGATATCTCGAAAAGGCGTCCACCTATAGAACTAAGGCCCACGCCCTTTTAAAATACTCATTAACACCTTTCATTTGATACCCATATTATACAAACGCATTCTAGAGTCACCCCTGGTCCACTTTTATAACGATATTCCGAAAAGGCGTCCACCTATAGAACTAAGGCCCACTCCCTTTTAAAACACTTATTAGCACCTTTCGTTTGATACCCATATTGTACAAACGCATTCTAGAGTCAACCCTGGCCCACTTTTATAACGATATTCCGAAAAGGCGTCCACCTATAGAACTAAAGCTCACTCCCTTTCAAAATACTCATTAACACCTTTCATTTGATACCCATATAGTACAAACAAATTCTAGAGTCACCCCTAGTCCACCTTAATGCCGATATTTCGAAAAGGCGTCAACCTATAGAAATAAGGACCACGCCCTTTTAAAATAATCATTAACACCTTTCATTTGATACCCATATCGTACAAACAAATTCTAGAGTCACCCCTGGTCCACCTTTATGGCGATATCTCGAAAAGACGTCCACCTATAGAAATAAGGCCCACGCCCTTTTAAAATACACATTAACACCTTTCATTTGATACCCATATTGTACAAACGCATTCTAGAGTCACCCCTGGTCCACTTTTATAACGATATTCCGAAAAGGCGTCCTCCTATAGAACTAATGCTCACTCCATTTTAAAGCACTTATTAACACCTTTCGTTTGATAACCCTATTGTACAAACGCATTCTAAAGTCAACCCTGGTCCACTTTTATAACGATATTCCGAAAAGGCGTCCACCTATAGAACTAAGGCCCACTCCCTTTCATTTGATACCCATATAGTACAAACAAATTCTAGAGGCACTCATGGTCCACCCTTATGGCGATATCTCGAAAAGGCGTCCACATATAGAACTAAGGCCCACGCCCTCTTAAAATACTCATTAAAATCTTTCATTTGATACTCATATCGTACAAAGAAATTCTAGAGTCACCCCTGATCCATCTTTATGGCGATATCTCGAAACGGCGTCCATCTATAGAACTTAGGCCGACGCCCTTTTAAAATACTCATTAATACCTTTCATTTGATACCCATATCGTACAAAATAAATTCTAGAGTCGCCCCTGGTCCCCTTTATGGCGATATCTCGAAACGGCGTCCATCTATAGAACTTAGGCCCACGCCGTTTTAAAATACTCATTAATACCTTTCATTTGATACCCATATCGTACAAAATAAATTCTAGAGTCACCCCTGGTCCACCTTTATGGCGATATCTCGAAAAGGCGTCCACCTATAGAACTTAGGTCCACTCCCTTTTAAAATTATCATTAACACATTTCATTTGATACCCATATCGTACAAACAAATTCTAGAGTCAGGCCTGGTCCACCTTTATGGCGATATTCCTAAATGGCGTCCATCTATAGAACTATGGTCTACTTCCTCTTAAAATACTCTTTAATACCTTCCATTTGATACACATGTCATACAAACACATTCCAGGGTAACCCTAGGTTCTTTTTACAACATGGTGATTTTCCCTTACTTTGTCTCCACAGCTCTCAACTGAGTATGTAATGTTCGGTTACACCCGAACTTAGCCTTCCTTACTTGTTTTTATTTAAATTCAATATATTTGCCTTTTTCATCTCTAAAGTGAGTACATTTCAGTACACTTTTGTTAAACTAAAATCTCTGCAATTCAGAAAAAAATTTATAAGAAATACCTTAAAACGAAAATAAAAATCCAATTTATTTTAATATATCGACATTTTTGCCCGAGAAAAATTTTTGTGTATAACACAAGTTTACAAATTCAGGCCAACTTTTGGATCTGAGCAAATAAGAACGATTCTAAACTATATTTGATATGCTGAATTCGAATCTGCATTCAGTTTTTTAAGATTAATTCTAGTTTCCGAGTTCTCGTATGATAGCACCATTGAGCTATTATAGCAGCTTTTAAATAGTGGCACTGCTTGATAAGTCATTTCAACTGTAACTGTAAAATAATATAAGTGATTAGAGCAAATAGAAATGCAGAGACATTGTTGCAAAGTTGATTCAAAGTGTTTTTGTTACGTTTGTGGTTGCTATATGATTAAAAAAAAGTGTCAAAATAATAACAAATGCGCTCAAAGATGCGTATCTGCACTACTTTGGTTTCAGAGTAGCAGACACTCATAAAAAAAAAAATTTTAATTCAAATTTTAAAAGAAAAGTTAATATTTTTACAGTATATAAGTAAACTATGTCAACATTCAACTCCAGTAATGATATGTTGCAACAAAATACAAAAATAAAAGAAAATTTCAAAATGGTCGTGGCTCCGCCCTTTTTCATTTAAAAATGTCTAGGATACTTTTAATGCATGTCGAACAAAAATTTACCAATCCTTGTGAAATTTGGTAGAGGCTTAGATTCTAGGACGATAATTGTTTTCTGTGAAAAAGGGCGAAATCGGTGTAAGCCACGCCCAGTTTTTATAAACAGTCGACCGTCTGTCCTTCCGCTCGGCCGTTAACACTATAACTTGAGTAAAAATCGATATATCTTTACTAAACTCTGTTCACGTACTTATCTGAACTCACTTTGTATTGGTGTAAAAAATGGCCGAAATCGGACTATGACCACGCCCACTTTTTCGATTTCTAAAATTACGAAAAATGAAAAAAATGCCATAATTATATACCAAATACGAAAAAAGGAATGAAACATGGTAATTGTATTGGTCTATTGACGCAAAATATAACTTTAGAAAAAACTTGGTAAAATGGGTGTGACACACCTACCATATTAAGTAGAAGAAAATGAAAAAATGGTCCACATTTAGGTCGATATCTCGAAAATGCCTTCACATATACAACTAAGGGCCACTCCCTTTTAAAACCCTCATTAATACCTTTAATTTGATACCCATATCGTACAAACACATTCTAGAGTCACCCCTGGTCCACGTTTATGGCGATATCTCGAAAAGGCGTCCACATATAGAACTCAGGCCCACTCATTTTTAAAATACGCATTAACACCTTTCATTTGATACCCATATCGTACAATAAAATTCTAGAGTCACCCCTGGCCCACCTTTATGGCGATATCTCGAAAAGGCATCCACCTATAGAACTAAGGCCCACTCCCTTTTAAAATACTCATTAACACCTTTCATTTGATACCCATATCGTACAAACAAATTCTAGAGTCATCCCAGATTCACCTTTATTGCGATATCTTGAAAAGGCGTCCACCTATAGAACTAAGGCCAACGCCCTTTTAAAATACTCATTAACACCTTTCACTTGATACCCATATCGTACAAACAAATTCTAGAGTCACCCCTGGTCCACCTTTATGGCGATATCTCGAAAAGGCGTCCAACTATAGAACTAAGGCCCACGCCCTTTTAAAATACTCATTAACACTTTTCATTTGATACCCATATTGTACAAACTAATTCTAGAGTCATCCCTGGTCCACCTTTATGGCGATATCCCTGAATGGCGTCCATCTATAGAACTATGCCCCACTTCCTCTTAAAATACTCTTTAATACCTTCCATTTGATACACATGTCATATAAACACATTCCAGGGTTACCCTAGGTTCATTTTCGTACATGGTGATTTTCCTTATTTTGTCTTCACAGCTCTCAACTGAGTATGTAATGTTCGGTTTCACCCGAACTTAGCCTTCCTTACTTGTTTATTTTATATTTATATTAAAAATCGTTTAGGTATGTAGATCTCTTCACTATATATTTCTTATCTTATACATCCGATTATTCGGAGATTACGAACGGGATAAGATTATTGTTCAGCCCCATTCATGAAGGCCCGTTCTTGTTTGTTTTTCAATTAAATTGCTTCTAAATACTATAAAAGATCCCTCTTCAATGAAATTCAAAAAATATATGTATGTAGATATAGAAGTTCTCTAAATTTTAATAAAGTGCGTATATGAGTTTTTCTCAATAAACAGAAGGGTTGTGTACCTACGCATATAAATACCACAACCAGTTGCTTACATGCAAATACAGATAAACGCCGGTTTGTATGAGTAAAGAGTGTGATTTACTCTAATTGGCATAGTCATCGTTATCTATAAATCTTATAAAATAAAGTCGCTAAATGCCATGTATGCACATAACTTCACAGAATGCTCCGATTTTAAAACGGTATTTTGCATTTGAAAGCTTAGCTACGTGAGATGGTACAGTTGATATCATTTGAAGATATATATTATAGGGGCTTGGCAAATTGCAAAAATGCAGTAAAAAATCATAAAATTTTTTTTACACAGTTATAACTCATAAACGGATGGATGGATTTAAAAAATTCTACTTTTCAGTAAAACTTTGAAATATTTACCTTCGATCTGCATAAAAAAAATACTTGATTCCTTTCTTATATCAGCCAAATTGTTTAAACAAAAGTAACATTTTTACCAAAAAATTCGTGTGTCTGATTGTTCGGTGTCAACTGTTCGCGCTAATTGCTTTTGAGTTAGGTATGATGCGACACATACGTACATATGTACATAGCATTCGCTGCGTAATATAAATTCGGGCGTAGGTTTATACCAGCTAATCTTTTATCAAAATATGTCCGCCGTTTCCGTTGAAACACTTCGAAATATTATCGATAAAGAAATTATCAAGATCAATTGTGTCTCGTTTTTAACTGAAACCAAAAGCTTTCGTTAATGTTAAAAACGTTAACAAAAACGTGGTACTTTATGTTTGAATTGTGCTGGCAATGCCATAGCCATGGTGAAGCCGTAAGGTGGTAACAGCGAGCGGACATACACACACAAACTCCATGTAATTTGTTTGTGAAATTCGTTGGTGGTAATGTCAAAAATACTGTGGAAATGTTCGTACTGCCAAAATTCATGAGAAAAGTTGCAATCAGCTTTGCTAATGCTTTCACCTTTAATGACTCCGCCATCAATCAGCTTTGCCAGCATAGTTTGAAATTAATAATCAACATAAACGATTTGATTTCGTTTTGATGGGGCAGAAAACGAAACAAAATCATTTCGTTAATTTGACGTCCTTAACGTTAATAAACGAAACGAAATGACTTTGTTTAGTTTATTAACGTTAATTATCGTAACGAAATGATATCGGTTCGTTGTTTAAGCGTGCCTAGTTTATACTATAAACTTTATAGGCATGTATGAATGTACATATATGTATATGTATTTTCATATAATATCAGCTTGACATAGGTATGTACATACATATTTATGTAACATAAATGGTTAATTGTTAATGCAACATAAATGGTTAAGAATGCATACATCTATTGAAAAATAATCTTTCGTTAAAAATATTAAACATTTTCTTAAAATTCTTCAAAAAAGTTTTATTTTTTGGTATTTTTGCACGTATCACTATCACTACATATTTTAAAACAAAGTCGCTTTTTCTGTCCCATGGCCCTTTGAATGCTTAAACCTTTAAAAATACGCAACGGATTTTCATGCGCCTTTTTTTAATAGATAGAGTGATTGAAGTTTGTAGATTGTATAATAACATCAATTAAATAGTGGAGAAGTACTGTTATTTTTGAAGTTTCTAATGTGATGTATATACATATGATATAAGAGAAAGTGGTGTTAGTTACACTATTTATAACTCAAGAACGGATGAACAGATTTGGCTGAAAATTGGGTAGCTTAGAACCAGGAGCAAACATAGGATAATTTTTATCCCGTTCTGGATAGGGTCTTGAGATCACAACGTGGACCTGGGTAATCCTGGGATATGTTTGTAAAATGTGGGCATCAAATGGAAGCTGTTTATGGGTAATTTGATACGAGGTATTTTTCGTCCCCGTGAGTGACTAGGGTCTCGAGATATATGCCAAAATATGGACCCGGATACCCTTAGAATATGTTTATATAATATGGATAACAAATGAAAGCTGTTGATGAGTGCTTTAGTACAGGGTAGTATTCATACCTATTGGTGACTAGGGTCTCGAGATTGAGGCCAAAACGTGGACCCTGATACCCCTAGAAATTTTTTATAAAAGAAGGATAACAAATGAAAGCTGTTGATGAGTGCTTTAGTACAGGGTAATTTTCATATCTGTTTGTGACTAGAGGATTGGGATATAGGCCAAAACGTGGACCAGGGTAACACTAGGATGTGTTTTTACATTATGGGTATCAAATTGAAGCTGTTGATGAATGCTTTAGTGCAGGGTAGTTTTCATACCTATAGGTGACTATGGTCTCGAGATATAGGCTAAAACGTAAACCAGGGTAACACTAGGATGTGTTTCTACATTATGTGTATCAAATTGAAGCTGTTAATGTGTGCTTTAGTACAGAGTAATTTATACCGCTGAATGACTGGGGTCTCGAGATATAGGCCATAACTTGGACCCGGATACCCCTAGAATGTGTGTGTAATATGGATATCAAATGAAAGCTGTTGCTCAGAGATTTAAAGTAATTTTCATTGTAATATTCGATTTAGGCGCATCAACCTGAAAAAACTGATAAATATGCATGCGAAGCCGAAAAAAAGCATGAATTGATAATACCCACATACCTATTTACATACGTCCTATCCGATTTGTCTGAAATTTGGTATATAAATTTGCCTATATTAGTATTTACGATCCTATTTTCGGGGAAGTAGACCAGAGACGGGCTGGGATTGAGACTCGGAGTGGGACTGGAACTCCGAGTGGGACTGGAACAAAATACATACCACTCTCTGGGACTGGCAATAAGGGATGAAGAAGAATGGGGAAAACTTGAGAGAAGAGAAAAGAGGGAAGGATAAGGAGACTGAGAAAGAGATATAGTGAGACGAAAATAGAGATAGATGAAGCGAAAAAGACGGAGGGAGGAGTGAATAAAATGATTAAGAAGAAGTGAAGAGGGGAGAGCAGAGTTAGAGAGAAAAAGCTTATTAAAATGTATGCAGGTAGACCAAATTTAGGGCAGAACAACGTCTGACGGGTCTACTAGTAACTAAATATATTAAAGTTGTAATAAGGATTTATCGTTGCGATTGGGTTCGGACCCTATAATTGTCTGCAAAAATTACCCCTTAATAAAAAATATAACAATCTTACATCTTGTGCAATCCAGCACGGAAAAAAACGCGTTATTACTTTGCTTGCGTCCAATCATAACATCTTTTGAAAACCCCGCTTATCTTGGGTTTCTCAAACATCCAAAATCCCACGTTATTTTGCTATTTACGTTTTTATCACCAAATCATACCCATATCTCCATCATCATCCATCAATTCTACACATACCACGTTTATTTATGCGTCACACATACATTTTATATCACAAAACATTCAAAATCATACGTATATTTCAGTGAATTCAAGGGGAATTCCCTAGTAAACCGTGCTAAGTTCCTTTTTGTGAAACCCCTTCGATATCAGTGGGGCATTCCCTAATTAACATTGCTTGGTTTTTTGGGTGAATCCCTTCGTGAGCAGTGCAAAACTGATTAAGTGCCCATTCGTTTCCGAAAAATCGTTATCCCTCTGAGCGACAGACGGAAAGTCCACTCTCCAAATAAGTGTTTTTCGGCTCGCGCCTGTAGTGTTGAAGTTTCTCATTATAAACCCGAATTTTCGTGCACAATACCACTTGTGAACTTAAATAGTCTCCACCCAGCTTGTCTTCCCGGTCGTTTTTTTTTTTTTCAAATCAAACACTTGATACCATCTCGAATCATGCCTTCTTCAACAGAAATCATGTCAAAATTTATCTTCGACTCCAACAATGTGGTGTAATTTTGCACCAATTTTCAAAAAGAATATCCTGATGACCACACGGACTCTTTATTGGAGGTCAAGTTAGAGGACCTCAACGGTCGCTGGGCTTCGTTAAAAAACGCCTATGAAAACGTCTGCATAGCTGAGGACAGCGCAGTTTCTGGAGAGTTTAAAGAGGAAGCCCACCACAAATTTCAGAACATTGATACACCAATTTTAGGAGCAAAGTTTTAGAAAAATTTAGAATTATTGTCAATATTAAAAGTAAAGAAATAATGGATTGTACTACAAAAATTAAAGCTGATGGAACTTCTGGATTTTCTGATATTTTCTCACTCAAAATTCTTATTGTCGAAAATAAGTTTTCAAAACTACTTAATGAATTTCCATCTATTACCTGCGAACCAGATTATACTAAAAAAGTTAAACAAAATACGGTTCACAGGATAGAAACAAAAGGTATTTTACCATTTTCGAAACCCAGATGTCTTGATCCAATCAAACTTAAAATTGCTAAAGCTGAATTTGATTTCTTAGTTAAAACCTTCAGATCGCTATCCTTTACCACATATCGATGATTTAACAATTGAAAAAACAAAGAATTTTTTTCCAAAAATGATCTTGTGCGTGCTTACCACCAAATTCCAACGGCAGAAGAAGACATTCATAAAACTGCAATAACTACCCCTTTTGGAATGTTTGAATTCGTAAGAATGCCTTTCGGTTTACCAAACAGTGCTCAAACTTTCCAACCCTTTATTAATGAAATATTTTCTGATTTCGATTTTTTATTTACATACATTGATGACATTCTCATTGCCAGTGATAACGAAGATCAATATATAAATCATTTAAAATCAGTTTTCAAAAGACTTGAAGAATATAATTTAAATATTATACCTTCAAAATGTACTCTCAGTGTAAATAAATTAAATTTCTTAAGTTACGAAATTTCAGGCGAAGGTATTAAATCATCTTAAGATAGAATTGAAATCATAACAAATTTTGAAAAACCAATTTCTATAAATAAATAACACAAATTTTTAGGTATGATAAATTAATATCACAGATATATTAAAATGTTAGCAACAGAACTGAGTCCTCTGCATGAAATGTTAACACATGCAATTAAAAACAAACTCAAGCAATTAAATTGGACAAATGAAACCACAACAGCTTTCGAAAATGTTAAAAAACGTTTTGTTAAAAATACTTTACTTACACATTTCGACAAAAATTGTACTTTATCATTAGTAGTAGATGCATCAAATATTGCTATTGGAGCAGTTCTTCAACAAACTAGCAATAATATACTAGAACCCTTAGCTTATTTTTCAAGAAAATTAACTACAACAGAAACTAAATATTCAACATTTGATCGTGAACTTTTGGCAATTTATAATTCAATTAAACATTTTAAACATTTTCTTGAAGGTAGAAATTTTACAATTTATACTGATCATAAACCTTTAATTCATGTTCTAAATTCTAAACTAGATAGATCTCCTCGTCAACTACGTCATCTTGAATATATTGCTCAATTTACAAATGATATTCAATATATACCGACACACTTTCCCGTATTCCAGAAATAAATGCAATTTCAACTCAAGATATAAATTTAGAAACTTTATATAAAGAACAACAAACTGATACATTTTTACAAAAAACCATTTCTGATCAAAATTCAAAAAATAATTTAAAAGAAATTCATATTCCAGTTATTAATTTAAACATATGGTGTGATGTTTCTTTACAACCTTTTCAACCTTATGTTCCACATTCTATGAGAAGAATTATATTTGACAAAATTCACTCATTATTTCATCCAAGTATAAGAACAACTAGATAATTAATTCAAAATAAATATTATAGGCCTAACATGCGTAAAGAAGTTAACGATTGAACTTCATCTTGTATCCATTGTCAAAAATCCAAAATTTCAAGACATACTAAATCTCCTATTCAAAAAATTCAAATACCATCTGGTCGTTTTGAACATATTCATATGGATATTTTTGTACCTCTTCTTTCATTTTCAAAAGAAAATTGTTATATTTTAACAATTATTGACAGATTTTCACGTTGGCCTGAAGCTTATCCACTTAAAGATATTTCAACAAATACTATAGTAAAAACGTTTATTCAAAATTATATACCACGATTTGGTATACCATTCAATATTACGGTAGATCAAGATTCACAATTCACCTCAAAATTTTTTACGGAATTAACTAAACTTTTAGGTTCTCATAAAATTCATACATCTCCTTACCATTCCCAAACAAATGGCATGATAGAGAGATTTCATCGAACTTTAAAAGCAGCAATTATAGCATCAAACGACTCAGTTCATTGGTCTGACATTTTACCATTCATTCTACTTGGTTTACGAACTTCTATTAAAGAAGATTTAAAATGTTCATCTGCTGAACTTGTTTATGGCCAAACACTTAGAATACCTGGTGAATTAATTATTTCAAATAGTAATAAAGAACATGATTTTTCTAATGACGCTCTTCACAAAATAAGAGAATATTTTTCACTTGTTCGTTCTAAAGTTTTTCATCATAACAAAGAAAATTTTTCATTCCTGAAAAATTAGAAAAGTGTGAGTATGTTTTTGTTAAAGTTATTTCTAAGAAACATAAAACATTTACAATTCAAGATCGCGGGTTCGAATCGAGCTCAAGTCCTAACAATAATTTTTTATCATTATTATTGTTATGATACATTTTTTCTTAATTGAAAAAATTTTTAAATTAGAATAGAAGAAAGAAAAAATTTAGACAACTTCCAAAGCTCGTTGTATAGATCCATTTCGGGAACTGCTAAATTCCGTCATCGGCAACGTTTAGGCGACGCTGCTATAACCAGCCATCACAGCGGTTTTTTGTTTGTCTTCATTAATCCTACTTCTATTCTGAATATCAATTGGCACGAACCATACTCGAGTATTGGACGAACAAGCGATGTGTAAAGAACCTTAGTGAGGTACGGATCATCGAACTCTTTAGCCCATCTCTTAACAAATCCAAGTAAACCCAACGCTTTGTTGGCAATGGATGAAATATGCATGTTAAAATTCAATTTCGGATCAAAACGGACACCTAGATCATTTGCAATAGATATGCGCTCCAAAGACGTACCATCTATTACATAAGGTTTCAATGCTGGCTTCACTCGGTGAAATGTCATATGCTTACATTTAAAGCAATTTAAATCTAGTAAATTTGTTGTGCACCAACGTTGGAACGAGTCCAAGTCGGCCTGAAGAAGATCCAAGGAACCTAAAATCGGTCGGACAGTAACTGTAGCAAAGTTTTACATCATCCGCATACATTATAGTATGGGAATATAATATTGTCTGTGGCAGGTCATTAATGAAAAGGGTAAAGAGCAAAGGGTCTAGATGACTTCCCTGGGGTACACCGGAGGAAACTCCGAACGATTCCGACACGTTGCACCTGAACAGGACTTTTTGGGTCCGGTTAGATAGATAGCTTTTCAGCCACATTAATAGGTGAAACGGTAAGCCCAGTAAATCAAGCTTAAGAATAAGTAACTCATAGTTGACGGTATCAAATGCTTTGCTTAAGTCCTTGTAGATGACATCCGTTTGCTTGTTCGCTAAAAATCCTTCCATAACTATAGAGGTGAATACAAGCAAATTTGTAGTGGTTGACCTTTGACGAATGAAAACGTGTTGGCATGGAGATAAAAGACTAGAACACTGATATTAGAGTTGACTGGTAACAATCTGTTCAAAGATTTTAGGAATGGCTGAAAGTTTAGCTATACCCCTGTAGTTTTCAACTTTTGACCTACTACCTTTTTTATGCAAGGGGTATAATAAAAGACTGTTTCCAAAGTGGCGGGAATGACGCAGATCTCAGAGATAGCTCAAATAATTTTAAAATAGGCTCATACATGTTTTCGGCGCAGTACCTAAGCACGCAACTAGGAACACTGTCCGGTCCCGGAGAAAATGTGGGCTTCAAAGATTGAATACTCTGAAGAACAATATTACCATAAATAGCAGGACTCCTAATGGAATTCGAGCTATCTAAGTGATAGGGGTATTGATCGGAATGAAAACCACTGGGCGAATACGTGGACTTAAATAACTCAGAAAATAGTTCAGCAACGTCGTCATTAGTTCAACCTTTTTTACATCCAAAGGTTAATGAGGAAGGATACCCAGAAGTTTTCCGCTTTGAATTTACGAAACTGTAAAACTTTTTTGGGCTTTTAAAAATTGGCCTTTACAACAACTCAAGTAATTTTTATAACAAAGCTGATTAACACGGTGAAATTTAACGAGCTATTAGGTATTTGCAGGTCTGCAGATGCTCCAGATTTCTTGAATCTCTTATAAAGCCTAGATTTAATGTTATTAAATCCGATAAGTTGCCTTCAAAACCAAGGGGGCCTATTCGAACATAGGCTATAGCGAGTAGGAATGCAGGTATCAAAGAAGCCATCAAGCGTACTGTAAAATATAGAGATTGCAGATTCGACATCAGTGCAAGCATAGAGATCCGACCAATCATGAGAAGCCACCAGATCATTGAGCATAATGAAAATCGCTTTGAAGAAGCATCTAGATCGGGGACGAGACTGTACTTGAATCATACGGGGTAGGCTGATATCAAGTGATATCTCTAGCGAGGGTAAAGAGGGTCTTCTGGAAGGGATAAAGGTGGGATTTGCGTAAGGACAGTACCCACCGATTCATCCACAAATACTAAATCCAGCATTTTATTTCCACTATTTGCAACATTGTTAATCTGTTAAAGAGATGAGTCTAACAAGCAATTGAGAAACTCATGTTGAGCAGTGGGAGTTAAAAATTTGAATCACTTATATTAACCCAACTAACTGTTTGCAAGTTGGCGAATAGAAATCGCAGATGGCCGAGCTAAGCCTAGCATAAACATCCATATCCGAACGGGGTGGTATATACGAACAGCAAACAATTACGCTATAGCTACCGAATGAAAGCCTAACTGCTATGAATTCGATATGAGAGCTATTGTCCAACGAAATCAACTCAGATGATAGGTTAAATTCAACAGCAATAACGACACCTCTCGCTCTAGAGATTCGATCACGCCGATAAACAGCATATTTATTTGAAAAAACCTAAGAATTGTAATTATCAGGCTTTAGCCAGGTCTCCGTAAAAGCAGAAAAGTTGAAAGAATTAAGGAAGAATGGAACAAGTTTTGATCATAAACCACGAACATTTTGGTAATTAATGAGAAGACGGCACAGGTCAGCAATTACCTTTGTGTTGTTATTACTGTGTTCCTCATACCGTTTTTTGACTGTAACAAAACAGGTTCTGCCCTCGCCTTTCTTGTGAACAAGTGAACCACAGTATGCTTAGGCCAAAAAGAGGAATCAAGTACCTTATCGATATATTCATCAGAAAGAGATATTTTAAATGAGGAGATGTCTCTCTCATATTTGAAGTTAATTTATACACATTGATGTTACTAGTGGGAGGAACACCAAGTTTAGAGCAAACGTAATGAGCAATATCATTTTCGCTAAGCGAGGAGTGTAATCGGGACACAAATACAGCCCTACGAGGTCAGTCACCTGCAAAGGAGTAGCGGATAGCGCACCAGAGAGCTGGGAAGGTGCGGCCGTTGTAGGACAGTTGACAGAAAACGCATTGCTTGACCTAGCGTTGGTTATCGAGCCCGTCAATGAAGTACTATTTTTTCAGTTACACTTGTATCGCTAGCAACAACCCCAGTATCGGTAACTGTTATTGTTGGAGCTAAAGATACGGTGGAGGTGTAGGGTGAGTTAGGGTGTCCAGCGAAATCAACATTGGTGACGTAGGACCAACAGCCGCAAAGGTACCACTATTAGTTGGTGGATAACTTAATTTGTCAGAGATCGTCTCGCTAGAAGTCTCGACAGAGTTTTGTGGAGATTCCTGAGCTACATTGTTCATAACGTCTTTGGCAAGCCTGTTCGTATCAGTCAACGTGGTTGAAGGGACATTCTTAGGAGGACAGCTTTGCCCCTGACTCGAAGACAAGTTGGAACCATTGTTGGGCATACATTTCTTACGTTTTGGGGATTCAGATATCATTTCCATCGTTTTGAGTCTTTCGTTAAGGTCACGAAACCCAATAAAAATGTTGTTGAATTCTTTCTGAGTTTGCCTTATAAAAGCTCGCATGTCATTTTCTATGGAACGACAATCATGACATGTCCAGTTCAGTCCAATTTTGCAGGATATTAGGTCAAAAACCCGACCACCTATGTGAGAGAAATCGGCACAGATAACACATGAGCATATTATCGCAGGGCCAACAACAAACATAAGTATCATCACGGGAAATTTTCTTCTGATTGGTGCACTTCTTGACACAGCAATCCAACCTAATTTCAAAGTTAATCAAACCCAAAAGAAAAATAGGCAAAAGAAACAATAAATATAGGATAAATTGAACAGCTGTTCAAAAAATATGGGCGAGAGTTATTTTGGAGCACTGGATGCAAATCGCTAGACAGCGTATAGCTAGCAGCGAACACAACACAAAGCAAAAAGGGCACAAAATGACTTGTTAATAGCAGCTACCAACAAAAAGATATGCAGTTATCACAAATTTTTGTGAAAATCTATGATCTATGAACACACAGACTGAATGTTTAAATTGCACAAAAAGCCCCTATGTATATTGCACTGTGCAAAGCTTTAATACGAAATTAAACTTATAAACTTGTTTCTATTATATTAAATAATATTTATAAAAGATTAAACTTGTTTACAAAGTAAAAAGAATAACAATTCGAAGAGCGATCAAAAACACGTCCACGCACGGGAAGGTTACCAGACCATGCAATACACTACTTTCATCTAAAAACTCTTTTTATTTTAAGTTGGACAATGTTGTGGTTCAAAAGATATAAACTCATTTCTGACCTGACCTCGAGCAACTTGCTTATATCTACTTGCAGCAGGTACGTGCTACAAAAACCATTTTGCATTATTGAATATTGGAGTTATTTATTCAACAATTTAGCGATAAGAATGTTAGTAGAAAGTGCAAAATAAGCGGAGTTTCACTAAATTCGTTATAACTGGTGTCAGAAGAGTACTTGTTGAATAAATTCCAGATTTGCAGAGTACAACAAGGACATGGCAAAGTGGAGTGAATTGAAGATCCAGCAACTGAAAGAGGAGTTGTAGAGCCGTATATTGAATACAACCGGCAATAAACTCGAACTTCAGGCACGACTACGAGAGGCAATGGCATTAGAAGGACTTAACGTGGAAGAGTATGTGTTTCATCTTGATGGCGATGAGACAAAAAAAATTGAAAAGAAAAACGAAACGTCGCAGGCAGTTATGAGCACGGACTTGATCACGATTTTGGCTGCAATATCTGCACAAACGTCGACAATGGCATCTCAACTGGAACCACAGGAGACACGTATAACACCCAAGATTGAAGAACAAGAAACGCGTATTTCAGAAATGTCGTCGCAAATATAATCCCAACTGGAATTACAGGAGACACGTATCTCAGAGATGTCGTCAGAAATAACATCTAAAATTGAAGAAGAAGAGACGCGTATATCAGAAATGTCGGCACAAATTTCAGCACAGGTATCATCGCAGATCTCTGCACAACTGGAAGCGCATATGGAAGAGAAACTAACGCAGTTCCAGGAAGGGTTCAGTGGTCGAAAAGATAAAATGGAGGCCGGGATAGATGCTTTAAAAGATCGTATTCAGGAGTTACAATTGAACCGTCCAATCTCGCCAACGTCTACTCTGAAGGTAAAATACCCAAAGTTTGAAGGTTCTGTCCCTTTCCAGTTATTTAAGCTCCAAGTTGAGAGGACGTCAGCAGCGAACAACTGGAATGCCGAAGATAAAGTTGCTGCATTGGCTTTAAAAGGACCAACTACTTAGATCTTACAGACCATCCTAGAGTACGAACGTAACAAATATGAACATTAATGGGCGCACTAGAGAGGTGATACGGTACCGAAAATAGGAGACAGATATACCAAATGGAGTTACTGAACCGCTTCCAAAGGCCTGGTGAAACATTGCAAGAGTTTGCGTCTGATGTTTCAAGGCTGGAACATTTGGTGAATGCGGACGCACCCGTGGAATACACCGAAAAGGTGAAAATGTAGAGCTTTATTAATGGAATACGGGATTTCGAAACGAAGCGACCGACATACGCAGACCCAAAACCAACATTCACAGAAACGGTATCACATCCTCTGATTCAGGAAACGGCATTGCTTCTGTGTAAGCCAGCTTTCAAAGCAAGCCGTGTGGAGGTAGAAAGGGCAGACTGGGTGAACACAATACTGGAGGCACTGAAAGGATCGCAAAAGCGGAGTAAAAGGGTTATCAAATGCTTCAAATGAGGGTCACATTGCACGTCATTTATTTGATCCTGGCATCGATCGCAGGGACAATGTCTTAGAACTTCAAGGCCTATCTGTCCGGTCAGGCGATGCAAACCTAGAAATCATCAACATCTACATCCCTCCTGCCACCTGTTGACCCAGTGGATACCGCCCTAATATTAGCTCCTTAATCACCGGCAACAATCGCATTATCTTAGGCGACTTTAATGCCCATCACGATCTATGGCATTCAAACTTGCGGGCGGACAGTAGGGGTGAGATGTTGGCGGATCAAATAGAAGAAACGACGTTCTGCAAAATAAACGGAGACGCCCCCACACGTATGGTAGGAAGCTGTCACAGTTCGTCGGATATCTCAATCGTGAGCGCAGAACTTGTAAATTGCGTCAACTGGCAGCCGATGGTAACATTGGCATCCGACCACCTGCCTATACTTATTTCGCTCGAACGTACCAACGACTTCATCGTCACAGAAAAACGCACTTTCATAAACTTTAAAAAAGGAAAGTGGGACGAATACAAATCTTTTACAGACAACCTTTTTGCTGCTCTCCCAATCCCGAATGATGCTCGTCAAGGGGAGCGTGCTTTCCGCAAGGTCATTGAATCCTCCTTGGCGCGTTTCATTCCCGCCGGGAGAAATTCGGCCCCAAATCCTGGCGGAGGCCGCAAATTTAGCGAGAGAACGTGACCTTATAAGACAGCTCGATCCAGGCGACCCCCAAATAAGGGATAAAAATCAACGCATCAGATTGCTTGTGGATGAACACAAGCGGGCGAAGTGGGTGGAGCACCTAAGAGGTTGTAACCTCTCTGGCGGTGTGGGTAAACTTTGGTCCACCGTAAAGTCCCTGTCGAATCCGTTTAAGCACAATGACAAAGTTTCCATCGCCTTCGGCGATAAAGTGCTGTCGGATTCGAAAAAATGCGCGAACGCTTTCTGCCGTCAATATGTAATGCATTCCATGGTCGACAAAGATACATAAATTCAGCACGTCGCCAATTACCATCACCACCAGAGAGGTTGAAGATGCCTTCGGTCACGCTAAACCATCCAAAGCAGTGGGCCCAGACGGCATAGCCATGCTAGGGAAAAGGGTTTCAAATACTTAGCTCATGTCTTCAACCTGTCTCTTTCCACCTTTGTCATACCCGAAAAATGGAAAATGGTCAAGGTGGTCCAGCTACTAAAGCCTGGGAAACCAGCTAACATAGGAGAGTCGTATCGTCCAATATCTCTCCTATCGCCAGTAGCAAAGACGCTTGAAGCCATTTTGCTCCCCTATTTCCAAGCAAATTTGTAGCTGGCCTGTCATCAGCATGGCTTCAGAAAACTCCATGGCACCACCACCGCGCTAAATGCCGTCAGCACACAGATAAATTGCGGTTTAAGTCAAAACCCCCACAATAGAACAGTACTCGTAGCGCTAGACCTATCAAAAGCTTTTCATACGGTCAACCATGGCTCGTTACTGCAAGACCTGGAAGGGTCTAACCTTCCCCCATGTCTTAAAAGCTGGACCGCAAATTATCTGGGTGGTCGGCAGGCATCGGTGCAATTTAGGAACGAAACTTCAAAACCAAGAAGAATTAAACAAGGGCGATAAGACAAAAAAAATTGAAGAGAAAAACGAAACATCGCAAGCAGTTACGAGCACGTACTTGAACACGATTTTGGCTGCAATATCTGCACAAACGTCGACAATGGCATCTCAACTGGAATCACAGGAGACATGTATAACATCCAAGATGGAAACACAACTAGACTCTCAGGAGAGCCGTATAACATCCAAGATTGAAGCGTATTTCAGAAATGTCGTCGCAAATATAATCCCAACTGGAATCACGGGAGATACGTATCTCAGAGATGTCGTCAGAAATAACATCTAAAATTGAAGAAGAAGAGACGCGTATATCAGAAATGTCAGCACAAATTTCAGCACAGGTATCATCGCAGATCTCTGCACAACTGGAAGCGCGTATGGAAGAGAAACTAACGTAGTTCCAGGAAGGGTTCAGTGGTCGACAAGATAAAATGGAGGCCGAGATAGATGCTTTAAAAGATCGTATACAGGGGTTACAATTGAACCGTCCAATCTCGTCAACGTCTACTCTGAAGGTAAAATACCCAAAGTTTGATGGTTCTGTTCCTTTCCAGTTATTTAAGCTCGAATTTGAGAGGACGTCAGCAGCGAACAACTGGAATGCCGAAGATAAAGTTGTTGCATTGTTCGTGGCTTTAAAAGGACCCGCTACTTAGATCTTACAGACCATCCTAGAGTACGAACGTAACAAATATGAACATTAATGGGCGCACTAGAGAGGCGATACGGTACCGAGCATAGGAGACAGATATACCAAATGGAGTTACTGAACCGCTTCCAGAGACATGGTGAAACATTGCAAGAGTTTGCGTCGAATGTTGAAAGGCTGGCACATTTGGTGAATGCGGACGTACCGTGGAATACACCGAAAAGTTAAAAATGCAGAGCTTTATTAATGGAATAATAATACGCAGACCCAAAACCAACATTCACAGAAACGGTATCACATCCTCTGATTCAGGAAACGGCATCGCTTCTGTGTAAGCCAGCTTTCAAAGCACGCCGTGTGGAGGTAGAAAGGCCAGATTGGGTGAAAATACTGGAGGCACTGAAAGGATCGCAAAAGCGGAGTAAAAGAGTTATTAAATGCTTCAAATGCGGATAGCCAAGTTACATTGGACGTCATTGCGATTTTGATCCTAGTGGTTTCAACAGCATGGGTGGTCTGAAGAACAAAGTTGGAGGAGATGGCAAGGGCGAGTCAGATGTAAAGATCGAGAGCTAGCTCCAGCTGCGGAATTTCCCATTATCTCTGTATCACAAATCGGAAGAAACTCGAGCAGTCTTACTGTCAGAGGAAATGTGGATCGTAAGGAGCATGTACAGACTGTAGATACGGGCGCATCTCATTCCTTAATCCGATCTGACTTGGTAAACAGGAAAGTAAAGCCGTTACCTGGAGGAAGATTGTGTACGGTCACTGACGAGTATAACCCAGTTAAAGGAGAAGTGGTATATGAGGTCTTAATTGGAGAGGTCACAATTCTACACAAATTCGTTGTGGCGAAGATCGTTAATGAAGTCATATTGGGAGTGGACTTTTTAGTTGACCATGACATCAGGATCGACATGCAAAGAAGGAATATGCGTTATAAGAACCAGGATGTACTACTTAGCTTCAGTTTGGAGAAAGGGTTCAGCAGTAAGCGAGTGCTGGTGGAGGAGATTCAACAGAGACCACAAAAGCCAAAAAAAGTAAAACGGGTAAAGGTTGATGGAATGAATGGGCCAAACAAATCAAAATCAAAGATACCTGCGAGAGAAATACTGGCATTGACAAACCCAAATGGACGCACTAAAACGAAGGAAAGAATTTCCCAGAAAGAATGCAGGAATGCAGGGGTGGTATCAAGCCAGGGCGCACTACTCTTGTGAACCGTCAAGGCGATGATGCAAAGTCAATCCATCAAGATCAAGCTCTGCGAAGTAGTTCATTGGCCAAACAACAGAGTGTGAAGGAACGGCCCAGGATAATGAGTAGTAGGTTGAAACACACGTACGACAAGAACAATAATTCAGAAGGTTTCCGGGAGGGATATTCGGTACTTCCATATAACCCTCACCGGCGGAAAGGTGTTCCAACCAAATTTTTGTGCAGTTGGGAAGGCCCGTACAAAGTTGTGAAGAGGACCAGTGATATCATATACCGCATAAAAACCATTGGAAAACCACGAAATAGTAGGGTGGTTCATTTGGAGAAGCTAGCAGCGGTTAGATCGGGAGATTTGTTTGATCGGGACGATCAGACTTAGGTGAAGGGCAGCGTGACGAATATCAGCATTACTAATTGATTCAATTCAGTAATCTGATACTAAGTAAAAAAAGGCACAACAACAATAAAGTAACGCTTCCCAAGGCAGTTGGTTCTATGTACCGGAGCGACTCGGGATTTTTCCAGACCAAGGACTATCATTTCAGTGTATCCCCATTTAATTTGTTGCGTCCCTCCCACAAATTCTCATCCTCCCAGCAGCTCCTTGCAGCGAGACTGCTCCATATTCTCTTGCTCCGGGAAGGTATCGAATCCAATCCGGGTCCGTCTCTAACCCCGGTCCTGAGAAATGGTTTTGCTGCATCTGCCGGAAAAGAATCTTTTTAGGACGGTCATACTCTATTCAGTGTGTCTCTCTGATGGTTGCATCGGAGGTTGTTCTGTGCTTGATCCCAAAACCCGACGTCCGCGTAACTTTTATAAATCTTTTGTGGCTCCTTGCTGCTCACGACAAAGAGCGTCCCGTATTCTACGCCTTAGCGCCCACTCTTTTCCGGCAGCAATCGTGTAGGTCAGGGATACAGACTCTTAGTCCTTAACCCCGTTTGCACCGTTTTGCTAGCACAGAATATATATGTTTGCGACATCCGCCCATGCAGCTCCTGCCTTGGGCGGTGCCATTTTCTTAGATGTTCTGGTCTCCGCGACGGCAAGTCCCCGACGGGTTTCATTGCGCCATGCTGCCAGGTCGCAAACCCCAATCTACCGGGTACCCCAACGCTTGCCCAAGAACGCCTAGTCCCAGGGCCACAACAGCAGTTGCGTCCTGGCCTTCCTCAACCCAGGCGTAGTCACTCGTCACTCCCAGAGTGGCGACGTCTCTCCCTATGCACTTCATAATTCTGCAGTTAAACTGTAATGGACTAACTGGGAAGATCACGGAGATAGTCGATTTCATGAAGCGGCACAATATCGGCATTGCTGCGATTCAAGGGACTAAACTCACAACAAGATCTGCACTGCAAACCTGTTCTGGGTATAATGTTCACAGAAAAGATCGCATGAGCTAAAATGGAGGCGGCCTCGCGTTTATCATACACCACTCTGTGCAATATCATATATTTGATCCTGGCATCGACCGCAGGGACAATGTCTTAGAACTTCAAGGCCTATCTGTCTGGTCAGGCGATGCAAACCTAGAAATCATCAACATCTACATCCCTCCTGCCACCTGTTGCCCCAGTGGATACCGCCCTAATATTAGCTCCTTATTCACCGGCAACAATCGCATTATCTTAGGCGACTTTAATGCCCATCACGATCTATGGCATTCAAACTTGCGGGCGGACAGTAGGGGTGAGATGTTGGCGGATCAAATAGAAGAAACGACGTTCTGCAAAATAAACGGAGACGCCTCACACGTATGGTAGGAAGCTGTCACAGTTGGCCGGATATCTCAATCGTGAGCGCAGAACTTGTAAATTGCGTCAACTGGCAGCCGATGGTAACATTGGCATCCGACCACCTGCCTATACTTATTTCGCTCGAGCGTACCACCGACATCATCGTCACAGAAAAACGCACTTTCATAAACTTTCAAAAAGGAAAGTGGGACGAATACAAATCTTTTACAGACAACCTTTTTGCTGCTCTCCCAATCCCGAATGATGCTCGTCAAGGGGAGCGTGCTTTCCGCAAGGTCATTGAATCCTCCTCGGCGCGTTTCATTCCCGCCGGGAGAAATTCGGCCCCAAATCCTGGCGGAGGCCGCAAATTTAGCGAGAGAACGTGACCTTATAAGACAGCTCGATCCAGGCGACCCCCAAATAAGGGATAAAAATCAACGCATCAGATTGCTTGTGGATGAACACAAGCGGGCGAAGTGGGTGGAGCACCTAAGAGGTTGTAACCTCTCTGGCGGTGTGGGTAAACTTTGGTCCACCGTAAAGTCCCTGTCGAATCCGTTTAAGCACAATGACAAAGTTTCCATCGCCTTCGGCGATAAAGTGCTGTCGGATTCGAAAAAATGCGCGAACGCTTTCTGCCGTCAATATGTAATGTATTCTGCGGTCGACAAAGATACATAAATTCAGCGCGTCGCCAATTACTATCACCACCAGAGAGGCTGAAGATGCCTTCGGTCACGTTAAACCATCCAAAGCAGTGGGCCCAGACGGCATAGCCATGCCGATGGTTAAAAGCCTATGGAAAAGGGTTTCAAATACTTAGCTCATGTCTTCAACCTGTCTCTTTCCACCTTTGTCATACCCGAAAAAAGGAAAACGGCCAAGGTGGTCCAGCTACTAAAGCCTGGGAAACCAACTAACATAGGAGAGTCGTATCGTCCAATATCTCTCCTATCGCCAGTAGCAAAGACGCTTGGAGCCATTTTGCTCCCCTATTTCCAAGCAAATTTGTAGCTGGCCTGTCATCAGCATGGCTTCAGAAAACTCCATGGCACCACCACCGCGCTAAATGCAGTCAGCACACAGATAAATTGCGGTTTAAGTCAAAACCCCCACCATAGGACAGTACTCGTAGCGCTAGACCTATCAAAAGCTTTCCATACGGTCAACCATGGCTCGTAACTGCAAGACCTGGAAGGGTCTAACCTTCCCCCATGTCTTAAAAGCTGGACCGCAAATTATCTGGGTGGTCGGCAGGCATCGGTGCAATTTAGGAACGAAACTTCAAAACCAAGAAGAATTAAACAAGGGGTGCCACAGGGTGGTGTTATATCCCCACTTTTGTCTAATTTCTACATATCTAAGCTACCTTCACAACAGGAAGGAGTCACTATCGTTTCCTACGCCGATGACTGCACAATAATGACCACAGGACCAGGCCCACAGATCGATGAGCTCTGCAACAGAATAAACGGCTACCTCCCTGATATCTCCACTTTTTTCGCCTCGCGAAACCTGGCATTATCACCGACTAAATCAACCGCGACCTTATTTATAACATGGACGTCCCAAATGTCGACCACTTTGAACATCCACGTCGATGGCACTACGCTACCGACTGTCCTACACCCCAAAATCTTGGGTATGACGTTTGGTCAGGACCTACATTTTGGTGAGCACGTAGCCGCAGTTGTTCCGAAAATCCAGAGCCGTAATAAAATCCGCAAATCCCTTGCTGGCAGTACCTGAGGAAAAGATAAAGGAACGCTCATTACTACATACCAAGCAATTGGCCAGCCGTAAAGGTGTTACGCGTCACCCATATGGTTGCCAAGCCTAAAAATGACCCATTGGAAGAAGCTACAGGCCTGCCAAAATACTGCTCTCAGAATCTCCACGGGCTGTCTTCTTATGTCCCCAGAACACCATCTACATAATGAGGCAAGAATATTCCCCATCAGGGAGAGAAATGAGATGCTAACCAAACAGTTCCTGTTGAATACCCAGAAACCTGGGCATCCAAACAGACATCTGATTGATGAACCAGCACCGCCTAGGGGCTTAAGGAGTCATCTCCGTAAGCATTTTGAGGAAATACGGCACCTGAGAACCCAGCCGTATGAAGCAAAAAAACACAAGCAGGTCCTTGGTGAACTCCACAAACAGGTGTAGGACCTTTATGCCGGGAATTGCCCAGTGAATCCAGTACTCAAAGAGAAGTACCCAAAACATGTGGAAGAAGAACGCATACTCCCCAGGGAAACGCGTGTCACTCTTGCTCAACTTCGTTCTGGATACTGCAACAGGTTAAACTCTTACCTATCCAGAATCAACCCCGACATACAAAATGTACGCCCCGCTTGCAATGTGTCCCCACATGACACCAACCATCTCTTTAATTGTAATGTGGAACCAACGCCTCTAAGACCCCTTGAATTATGGTCCCCTCCCCTGTTGAAACAGCAAGTTTCCTTGGACTCCCATTAGAGGATATTGATTACAATTTGTGATCGGTCGCGGCTGTTAGGTGGGGCGAAGCACTGCTACAACAACAACAACAATAAAATAAGCTGCCACTCTTGTTTACATCAAATCAATCATCATTTACTCACGTACATGCAAGACAACAGAGAAATACTCACAAACGCACGTCATCATCAGCCGAAGTAGTTCTCACATATACACACGTATATGGATAAACTACATATATACATGTACATATATGGAAGGTAACCAAGCATGAATTTCGAGAAGTTACTAGACCTGAGGAGAAACGGGTGGACGAGACAACAGAGAGTATAAAGCAGCAAAAGCTGAATAGACAGCAATCAGTTTGCTTTAAGCACGCTATCAGTTGCGAAGTATAAGTGTTATTGTGAAGTACTATCAAAGTAGTCTAATAAAGACCATTTTTCATTATTGAATATTGGAGATATTTATTCAACAACTTAGCGATGCGCACGTCATTAGAAGGTGTAAAATAAGCGGAGTTTCACTAAATTCATTACAATATGATAATTGAAAGCAATCTTCGTATTTTATGAGCTTGTGATAAAATAACAGCATCATTGAGAGTTTGATCCCAAAATGCATCGTTTACTAACAGTTGTAAGCGATGCCATTCTTCTCTGTAAGATCTACACAATTCACCACCAACTGTTCGTAGATGTTGAAATGATGTTGGGCTCGCACATTGACTAATAGTATCCGTAAATAAAAAAAATTTTTCGTTGCTTGGATGAACGGAATAAATTCGACCTATGTTATCGGTTGAATATACACCTGGGTATTCTGGAACTGGTTTTCCTTGTTCCCTTCGCATAAATTTCTTTGTTGATTGATTCCAAGTATAATATTTTGACATTTCACAATATAAAAGTGTTTGTGCGAAATTATCATTTTGGCACGTCTCAAAAAAAACTGTTTAAGGTAGTAGACGGTGGCTGGTGAGATCTCTGTACTGCATTCTGGGCTGTGAAATACACTCTTTGTCCATTTTCTAAATGCACGGCTAAGTGAACAACTGTGGGGTGGATGAATTGGATGAATGGGAAAAGAACAAATTTGCCAAAATGCTTCATTACTGCTAACATAGCGGCCCATTTGGTATTGGGTTATTTCATCACTTGAATTCTCTGCACTAAATCCAATCACAGCCATATCACTTCCTTTGGTTACATATTTACAAATGTACTTGATAGATTTGACTGAATGGCATGATTCAACTTTGATGTGTGCTTTGAAAATTTTTGATAAAATCGGTGAATACGGAACAATCCACCGATTATCTATTTCAATTTCTTGTTGATTTACTTTGACAATTGTTGATCTTCCATTGTCTGCTAGAGATCGCCCACGATAGAGTGGATATCTAACCATCATTTCCAGTAATTGTTTCCCATATTAATGTCCGTGGATAGAGCTATGAACATTTACCATCTACCATACACGGTGCATTTGGATTAAGTGTTTCGCATGGACCATGTATCATCTTTTTTATAACTACCTCATGCAAGCCAGGATCTACTTGTTCATTAAGGATTTCAGCTGATATCACTACATCAACTTCAGTTGGCCTAATTTTTTCAACAAACCAAATAAAAATGTGGGCATGCAGCAACCCACTCTACAGAATACATTCAGCATCGTGTTTCACCAAACACATAATGCTTAACAATTAAATCCATTAAAGATTTAAATTTTTGTCTGAAGACTCTTGCTGTAATATCGTGACAATCAATATGTGATTGGCCAGGGAATAACGCTTGTTTAATTTCTATCCATTGTGGATTGCGCGTGTGATGAATAATCTGCTGTGCCCTAATTTCGAACATATGACATGGCATCTTGAGCATATTCATGCATATGCCGGGGACTTCCGATGTTTGTTGCTGGAAGAATAGTCATCCGGCCAATATTTTCTTTTCCATCAGAATTAATTGCATCTCGAAGGTGAATGTACTCTTCAGATCGAAATTTGGGCTGATTCAACCCGATGAATGTTAATCTCTCCGTTTCAATCTTTATGTATATATTAACAACGTATCTGTGACATAATCGGCGGCATTTCAAAATGTGATTGTCTTTATTTTATCTGATCATTAGGCGGTATGAATAAAAGTTCATTGAACTAACACTTTTTTTATTTCAAAACCTGTAAATATTTTTACACTCAGTTGAGCAGAGCTCACAGAGTATATTAACTTTGATTGGATAACGGTTGGTTGTACAGGTATAAAGGAATCGAGATAGATATAGACTTCCATATATCAAAATCATCAGTGTCAAAAAAAAATTCGATTGAGCCATGTCCGTCCGTCCGTCTGCCCGTTAACACGATAACTTGAGTAAATTTTGAGGTATCTTAATGAAATTTGGTATGCAGGTTCCTGGGCACTCATCTCAGATCGCTATTTAAAATGAACGACATCGGACAATAACCACGCCCACTTTTTCGATATCGAAAATTTCGAAAAATCGAAAAAGTGCGATAATTCATTACCAAATACGGATTAAGCGATGAAACTTGGTATGTGAGTTGAGCTTATGACGCAGAATAGAAAACTAGTAAAATTTTGGACAATGGGCGTGGCACCGCCCACTTTTAAAAGAAGGTAATTTAGAAGTTTTGCAAGCTGTAATTTGGCAGTCGTTGAAGATATCATGATGAAATTTGGCAGGAACGTTACTCTTATTACTATATGTCTGTTTAATAAAAATTATCAAAATCGGAGAACGAACACGCCCACTTTTTAAAAACAAATTTTTTTAAATTCAAATTTTAAAAGAAAAGTTAATATCTTTACAGTATATAAGTAAATTATGTCAACATTCAACTCCAGTAATGATATGTTGCAACAAAATACAAAAATAAAAGAAAATTTCAAAATGGGCGAGGCTCCGCCCTTTTTCATTTAATTTGTCCAGGATACTTTCAATGCCATAAGTCGAACAAAAATTTACCAATCCTTGTGAAATTTGGTAGAGGCTTAGATTCTAGGACAATAACTGTTTTCTGTGAAAAAGGGCGAAATCGGTTGAAGCCACGCCCAGTTTTTATACACAGTCGACTGTCTGTCCTTCCGCTCGGCCGTTAACACGATAACTTGAGCAAAAATCGATATATCTTTACTAAACTCAGTTCACGTACTTACCTGAACTCACTTTGTATTGGTGTAAAAAATGGCCGAAATCGGACTATGACCACGCCCACTTTTTCGATATCGAAAATTACGAAAATTTAAAAAAATGCCATAATTATATACCAAATACGAAAAAAGGGATGAAACATGGTAATTGTATTGGTCTATTGACGGAAAATATAACTTTAGAAAAAACTTGGTAAAATGGGTGTGACGCCTACCATATTAAGTAGAAGAAAAGAAAAAATTTTGCAGGGCGAAATCAAAAGCCCTTGGAAACTTGGAAGGAATACTGTTCGTGGTATTACATATATAAATAAATTAGCGGTATCCGACAGATGATGTTCTGGATCACCCTGGTCCACATTTTGGTCGATATCTCGAAAACGCCTTCACATATACAACCACTCCCTTTTAAAACCCTCATTAATACCTTTAATTTGATACCCATTGAACGAACCTCACCTGGTCTTTCTTCGCTACACTCCATTTCACTAAATACAAAGATGATTGACAGTTTTTTTCATAAAACCTTATAAGTTCACTAATTTTATTACCTTAATTATTACAAATTAATTTCCAACTTCAACTTTTTACTTCTGACAACCTCGAAGCCAATAGGTATAAAAATATTCAAATATATAATATATTCAAAATAAATGCAAAGATATGCAGAGTATTGAGTGCGTCCGCGATTTCCGATCGATAATGCTTGACTGGTTCGTTGCAATTATTGTGGATGACGATTGTAGTGAATGCGTGTTGGCGCCTTTCCACTCGCCGCGCACGGCTGCGCATAGGATTTTCGCCGCCGACTGAATATTGTTGGAGGCGGCTTAAATATCCTGCCCGCCCTGCAGGGAGGTGCTAGTGAGCACCTTCTGCAGTTCCTGCAGGGCGCGGATGGTCGTATCTAAGGCGCGGCTGGTGTTGCGCCGTTGACATTGCGCCGTTTGCAGGCCTTGTGAAGTGCGGCGATCGTGCGCTTGACCGTCCGCTCCGTTTTGGGGGTTGCCGCGCTTTTGGTTGCCGGGTGCGCCTTTTGTGCTCTACAGGCGCAGGTGGACTTCTTCTCTCTCTTCTTCTTAGGTGATGCCGGTTTCCGTGGTACTCCACCTTTTTTAATGTTGGGGCTTTGTGCTGCCCTCGTCGTTCTTTCGGCCCTTCGTGTAGGAGGGTGTGATGCGCCAGGCCACAAATTTTGCGCGACCCTCGGGAGTCGCATTCACCCGTTGTATGTGTGAGGGCTAGGCAATTGTAACAGTAACCCTGGGCCCTGGCCACTGTTGCACGCTGCTGTGGCCGCATCGCCTTAAAAGCCGGGCAGGTCCGCAGCGCATGGTAACGGTAGCAGAGCCGACACTGAAGGTAGTTCTCGGCCTCTGCCGTGGGAGCCAGTGGACATGCTGGTCGAGATGCCATGATGGTGTCGTCCTGAAAGTACAAGAGCAGAGAGATAAACGAGAAGTAGTTGGATACAGCTGATGATACGGAAATTTAATTATACAGGGGAAACGTATATAAGTTAGAGCGCTGGGCTCGAAGAGTGATCCATTGGAAGAAAGCACAGTTTAGCTAAGGGGCGCATGACAAGCCCATTTTGGGTGCGAACCTCTACAACCCGAACATGGTTGTCAGGTCCGAGGCGAACGTCCTCGATTCATCCCAGACTCCA
Source organism: Eurosta solidaginis (assembly GCF_040869045.1). Taxonomy (NCBI): domain Eukaryota; kingdom Metazoa; phylum Arthropoda; class Insecta; order Diptera; family Tephritidae; genus Eurosta; species Eurosta solidaginis. Next base: position 205,890,958 of record NC_090324.1, on the reverse strand, counting down.
CTCTGTGGGTGAGAGTGAATCTTCTTTAATTACGACGAGGTCGCCTGGTTGAGGATTTCGCTGTGGCGTTTGCCATTTATAGCGTTTCTGAAGGTCCTTCAGATAATCCTCTTTCCAGCGTCGACTGAATTGGTGATGAAGCGATTTGAGTTTTTCCCATCGATTTATCCAGGAGAGGTCTTCCGCGTTTGGCTCAGGAATGGCTAATAGCGGTGCACATCGAAGGAAGTGACCCGGAGTGAGCGCTGTGAAGTCAGCTGGGTCCTGGGATAGTGAGGTTAGAGGCCTCGAATTGAGAACTGCTTCAATACGCACCAACAGCGTCATTTATTCTTCGAATGTAAACTTGTGGGATGCAGCGGTTTTTTTGAAGTGGGTTTTAAAACTTTTTACTGCGGATTCCCACAAGCCGCCCATATGAGTGGCGCTGGGTGGAATATATTGCCAGTTTATTCCCTGGGGGGCATATTTCTTCACAATGTCCGCAGAGCATTCGTTAAGAAATTTAACGAAGTTGCGTTCGAGTGCGCGCTGAGCGCCAATGAACGTTTTACCATTGTCGCTCATCATTTTTGAGAGGTTACCTCGTCTGCCAACGAATCGGGCGAATGCTGCGGGAAAGGCTTCGGTGGTAATGTCGGAGCATAGCTCGAGGTGTACGGCCTTTGTGGAAAAACAGGCGAATACAGCCACGTACCCTTTTATGATAGTGGTCGACTTCAGAACCGATGCTTTTATTTGGAATGGACCTGCAAAGTCTACTCCTGTTGTGGAAAAGGGCAGTGAGAAATTGCAGCGCTCAGGTGGTAGAGCTGCCATTATTTGCGTGCGCGTTTTCTGTTTGAAAAGCGTGTAAGATTTGCATTGAAAAATGCATTTCTTTATAAGAGGCTTTAGTTTTGGTACGTAGTACCCTTGCCTCACCATTTGGAGCATTAACCGCATTTCTGCATGAAGAAGCAGGCGGTGTAAAAACTCCAGATACAACTGGCAGAGCCTTGAATCCGGAGGAAGGATTACTGGATGCTTCTCGTTTTATTGCATTGTAGAGTGTTCCAATCGGCAACCGATACGTAGGAGTCCGTATCCATCCAGAAATGGATCAAGAGCCAGAAGGGAACTCTTTTTGCTTATTGGCATTTTGTTTTGTAAGGCGCTCTTTTCCGCCCCGAAATGGCGAGATTGTGCCATTGCCACAAGCCGCGTTTTCACATGTTGCAACTCTTTGTACGTCAGATGGGGATTATGTGTGGTTTCCACCGATTTGGATTTGTTGCAGGCATTGTTCGCAAAGCGGAACACGTATGCAATCACACGGAGAGCTCGAGAGTATGAGGAGAAACGTTGAAGAATGTCGTCCTCTTCCTCGAGTGCGTGATATGCTTCGACCTTGCGTTTCTCGGGTGGAGAAGCGCTACCTGCTTTCGGCTTTGGCCATGCCGAAATCTGGCAAGAAAGCCATTATGGTCCGTGCCACCAAAGTGAAGAGCCTATCAAATCATGCGGCTTGCAACCACGTGTGCCAAGATCAGCAGGGTTGTCTTGGCTAGATACATGGCGCCACGTGCCGCTGGGAAGATATTCTCGAATTTGAAAGGTACGGTTGGCCACATAAGTCTTCCAGGTCGATGGAGATTTTTCTAGCCAAGCTAGTACAATCTCAGAATCTGACCATAAGAATGTGTTGCATGCTTGTAAGTCGAGCTGTTTTCGAACTGTTGAAGCCAGTTTTGCGAGTAGGACTGCACCACAAAGCTCTAAGCGGGGTAAGCTTACAGTTTTTATGGGGGCAACTTTGCCTTTCGCAACCAAAAGAGAAAATTTTATTTGGTTGCCCACATATGTGCGGATGTAAATCGCTGCGCAATATGCTTTTTCCGAGGCATCACAGAACCCGTGGATTTGGGTGTCTTGCCCTGGAATGACATTAACCCATCGAGGGATTTCGATGTGGCAAATGGCTGGCAGATTTTCTGCGAAATGTTGCCATTTTGATAATGTTGCGGGTTTGGCGCTTTGATCCCAATCGCTGCCATCCAGCCAGATTTCTTGGAGAAGCATCTTGGCCTGGATCATAACTGGCGACAGCCATCCTGCCGGGTCAAAAAATGTTGCAACAGAAGATAAAATTTGTCGCTTTGTGACCGAATTTTGGGTGTGTTCCGGCAGAATGGTGTATGAAAATTTGTCCGTGAGGGCGTTCCATCGAATGCCAAGAGTTTTGGTATTAGAAGTGCTCTCAAATTTTACGAAGTTGGAGTCTAGAAGATCCTCCTTCGGAAACTGTTCTAATATGGCCGGGTGATTAGCCGTTAGTTTCTTTAGTATGAAACCAGCTGCTTTTAGGGCGTTTATCACTTGAACGAGTGATTCAGTGGCGTTATCGATGGTATGACTTCCGGATAGGATGTCGTCGACATACGTTTGCGTCTTGAGAATTGTTGCAGCCAACGGGAATGTCGCTTTCGTGTCATCGGATAGTTGATGCAACGTACGAATAGCGAGATATGGTGCACAATTGACGCCGAATGTAACCGTTTTAGATTGAAATCGCTAACCTTGGAGTTGGCCGATTTGCGAAATAGGATTCGCAGAAAATCTTTGTCGTCCTCGTGTATAGGGATCTGACGGTACATTTTTTCAATGTATCCATTTAACACATACTTATGCATGCGCCACTGTAGAATTAGTAGCATGAGATCTGGTTGGAGAGTTGGACCAGTGTATAGCACGTCATTCAGGGATTTTCCTGACCCAGATTTTTTAGAGGCGTTGAAAACCACACGAACTTTGGTGGTGACCTTATCTGGTTTGACTACCGCATGATGTGGCAAGTAAAATGAGAAGGCCTTGCCATTCGAAGTTATTTCGCATGGGTCGGTAGATTCCATGTGATCAAGGTCGAGATATTCTTGCAACACATTGTTGTACATTGTACCTAACTCCCCCATTTTCTGAAGCGATCGCTCCTTGCTGAAAAACTGCTGCAGAGCAGCCGGGCGGGATTTGCCGAGGGAGAGTTTTTTAGGAAACTCTTCCTTGAATGGAAGTCGCATAATGTATCGACCGTTTGGTGCACGTGTCGTTGTTGTTGCGTATATCTGCTCACACGCATGATCCTCGGGGGATATCTGTGGAGGTTGTGGAATTTCCTCCTCTTCCCAAAATTTTCTGAGTTGAGAACTGAGTGTCTCGTTTGACTCTTGGACTTGTGTCGAGAATGACACAACATTTTCAGTTATTGGACCACTGAGAATCCAACCAAAAATGGTTTCTTGCGGAAGTGTGCTACCGCACACCTTTTTTATACTTTCCAGCAGAATTTGTGGAAGTATGTCGCTGCCAATGACCATGTCAGTCTGACCCGGTATGTGGCAACTAGGATCAGCGAGCTCAAGGAATTTGAACTGCTGCCAGATTTTGCGACTAATGGTGGATGTTGGTAGATTTTTTGTTAGTTACGGCAACACAATGGCATGAGCCTTAATCCTTTTCATGGCCTTGGATGCAACCAGTGTCAAAGAACAAAGCTTGGAGGACTTTTGTACGACTTGTCCACCCATGCCAGAGATTTCGAACTTTGAATGTTCGAATGGAAGTTTCAACCGTTTTTGAAATTTCGAGGAAATGAAAGTTCTTTCCGAGCCCTGATCAATAAGGGCTCTCAGTTGAAATAATTCCCCTTCGTGTTCGACTGCGACCATAGCAGTAGGAAGGAGAATTTGGTTATCATTGGCTGCATGCAATGATTGAACCGGTGCGTGTTTTGAACAACACGGTAGCTCGCTAGAATCGGAGCTATTCTGCGTTTGTCGAACGGGAGATGTTGACTCAGCAGTTGTGAGCTGCACGTTTGGTGCATTCGTTCGCGGGGTGGAACGTTGAGCAGCGTGTGATGCCGTTGATGACATGTTGAACATGACCACTTGCTCGTGCACTCATTGATGATATGAGTGCTGATAAGGCAGTTTGTGCACAGCTTAGCTTGTTTTACGAATTTTGTCCGGTTTTGCACAGACATTCGCTTGAATTGTGGACAGAATCTAATAAGGTGCGGGGAGTTGCAACATTGGCAAGTTTCCTTTTTAGATTCTGCCACAAGGGTTTGCGTCCTGTTGAAGGACCTGTTTTGCGCAGAATTTTGATGAGCGACTGGTTTTTGTTTGCTTGGTTGAAGCCTATTGACCCTTTCAACGATTTCATATCTCGGGGTGAGAAAGACGTTCATTTGTGACCATGAGGGTAGATCTCTTCGAGTAGAGAAAGATTGTTCCCAAAGTGACAGGGTTGTTTCTGGGAGCTTTGATGAATAAACGTACACCAGAATCGGATCCCAACTGTCTGTCGTAACTCCTAGGGAGTGAAGGACGGATAGGCATTTGTTGATTGTATTTTGCAATTTCTGAAGTTGCTCACTGTTTTCGGATGGAATAGTGGCAAGAGTCTGGTTGTCAACCAGGATTCGCTTGTTTTCGTATCGTGACCGTAAAGCTTCCCAGGCAAGGTCAAAGTTATCATCGCTCAACGCATATTGCTTGACGATGGAGCCGGCTTTGCCTTGCGTTTTGTACCGGAGATGGTACAATTTCTGAGCACGGGAGAGCCTTTGGTGGTTAATATATACCGCTGTGAACACATCACGAAAAGCGGGTCATTCTTCATAGCCACCATAAAAGGTCTCCGTGTCGCATGCTGGGACTTTGAGGTAAATATTTGCCTCAGCCGGGGATTGGTCCACGCGGGGTGGTGGACTCGGCCTTGCCATCATTTTGATCAACGAGAGTTGATCGGCAATCTTTGCTTTTGTCATTTCATACGTATCAAGGCAGGCGCATTGTTTGTATTGTACTGAACTGTTGAAGTCTTCAGGGAAACTTTCGTCTGGTTTCGAAAATACCAGATCGTAAAGCGATTGAAGTCGTGCCCAATAATCATCTAGTGATTTGCCCTTTATCATGAGATACGATTCAGTGTGATCCTGAATCCGTGCTTCGTTGAATTTTAGCACAGCATCTCATCAGATTGTAACTTTCCGCGATGAACTTTTGCGCGGATGGGTCAACTGATTTGGATTTCCGGCGAGGGGATGTTGACCTTTCCTTGGCCGTTTCTTCCTTTGGGCCAACTTTTGGTTTTGTCCCGGTTTCGGACATTTTTGGGGGACTGGGAGGCATTTTATGCAAACTTTTGTGTTTTCACCAAAAAAAACCGAATAAAATATTTGTCCGCTCAGAGAACGTTCGCAAAATTCGAAGATGGAAAACTCTTCGTGCCACAGAAATTTAATAAATGGAATTTAAATTGGTGGCGGTGTTTGTGTTTTTTTTTTTTTTTTTTTTTTTGAACAATAGAGTCAAGCACGAACAACGGGACGTTCCTTAAATGATTTAAATCCGCGAAATTCGGAAGTTAGTAGTATGTATAATGTTTTGTAAAAACAAAATGTATAAAATTAAAAAAAAAATAAAATATCACAAACACTATTCACTAATATATACATGTAAATATACGTGTGGAAATAAACGTGTATTTGTAAATTACTGGTATATATAGGTATGTATATATTAGAAAATAATAATACTTGAGGTTTGTAGTGATATTTTTTAAAAATTTCCTATAGGGACGAAAATATCTCAAACTTGGTTTTGTACGACAGAATAAGTACAAACGTACATGCGCAATATACAAACGTATGTATATATGTTTGTTTGTGCGAACGTATGCACGTGATTCAGATGAGCTTCTCTGTTTATGTTTACAAACAGAAGAGTTTGTTTTGATTCGCTTTTTCCTCGCTTTAATGTCGCGTTTCTTTTGTGAAGCTGAGTGCGCTTGATTGCACTGTCGGGAGAGTGCAGCAAAGAAAGATGAAAAATTTGCAAATTTGAGCGGGGTTGAGAAATTTGATCAGCAGTACGCAACTCTCGTTGCTAATGTAGCTATACGTGCTGGGAGAATGTCGCTGGAAGAGCGACTTGAACGTGTGAGTAAACAGGTATGATGCTCTCAAAGTATGAATGCTGGAAAAGCAACTTGAAATTATTTGTACATGTATGTATGAATATTATGATTTTTATATATGCTGGCAAGCAAGAAAAAATCACTTGGAAGAAGTTGAACTGTATCGACAAGTTCAACGCTCTGTGCGAACAACGGGGTAAACTCAGCTGCAGAAGAAGTTTTTGCCGATGTTGTTCTTGCACAGTGGGTTTGAGTAGGCAAGTAAACAGCAATTTTTTGTTGGTTAAATACAACTAGAAATATGTATACATATATATATATATATATATATATATATAATTGGCGGATTTTGCCTATTGGTATAGCGGAATATTTTCTACCAATTTTTGGTTGCAAAAAAGTTGCAGTAAAACCAACGGTAAGAAAATTTCCGCAATATTCATGAATATATGTGGATGTATATATATGTTTTTGCAGTTTACAAAAATAATATAACTTTGCGGAAAAAAGTTGTATTATTTTCTGGTATTTTTTTTATGGAAAATAAAAAAAACTGCCTACTCACTAATTCTTGTATATACTGCTTCTTATTGTGTTGTTGTTGATTGTTGCTGATGATTAGATAGTTGTTGTTGCTGCTTGGCTGCTGGGTAAAGGTGATTTCGAAAACTGCAAAGCTTTTTCCAAACTGGCACTTAAGATTGGTGCGCCCACAATTTTTCAACAAAAATTTTGTCTTCTTTTTTAAAAATAAAAAATTTTTTTTTGTAGCATTTTTTTGGAAACGTATATATATTTTGACAATTTATGAATTTTTTTCTTTGAAATCTTTCTTTGTTTTTTTTTTTTTAATATTCGTGTATGTGTATGTGTATATATTGATAAGTATATATATGTATATATTTTTCCACTTTCCAACTCTTTCGCAGACTTTGATAAAAAAAAATGCAAACGGAACTTGATTTTAATTTTTCGTTTTTCGCACTTATATTTTTTGACAAATTTTTTCCAAAATTTTTTGTTTATATTTGTATGCTTTTTGTCTATGTATGTAGGTAAATTTTTTCTGTTTTCCAGCACTTCCTTCACTCCTCAGTTTTATATTTAAATGTTCTTTTTTATATATGTATATATTTTAAAGTAGACACTGTAGTGTTTTTGTGGTTTTTGTGTAGTTCTTGTTTTATATTTTTATTTTTAATTTTTTGCACGAACGAAAATTCGATTTTAATTAAATTTTATAGTTTGTAATTTTTAGGGCGGGCCAAAGATGGCTGCGTAGGACAATGAACGAACCTCATCTGGTCTTTCTTCGCTACACTCCACTTCACTAAATACAAAGATGTTGACAGTTTTTTTCATAAAATGTTATAAGTTCACAAATTTTATTACCTTAATTATTACAAATTAATTTCCAACTTCAAATTTTTACTTCTTACAACCTCGAAGCCAATAGGTATAAAAATATTCAAATATATAATATATTCAAAATAAATGCAAATATATGCAGAGTATTGAGCGCGTCCGCGATTGCCGATTGATAATGCTTGACTGGTTCGTTGCAATTATTGTGGATGACGATTGTAGTGAATGCGTGTTGGCGCCTTTCCACTCGCCGCGCACGGCTGCGCATAGCATTTTCGCCGCCGTCTGAATATTGTTGGAGGCGGCTTAAACACCCATATCGTACAAAAAAATTCTAGAGTCACCCCGTTCCACCTTTATGGCGATATCTTGAAAAGGCGTCCACCTATAGAATTAAGGCCAACGCCCTTTTAAAATACTCATTAACACCTTTCATTTGATACCATATCGTACAAACAAATTCTAGAGTCACCCCTGGTCCACCTTTATGGCGATATCTCGAAAAGGCGTCCATCTACAGAACTTAGGCCCACGCCCTTTTAAAATACTCATTAATACCTTTCATTTGATACCCATATCGTAAAAAATAAATTCTAGAGTCACCCCTGGTCCACGTTTATGGCGATATCTCGAAAAGGCGTCCACCTATAGAACTTAGGCCCACTCCCTTTTAAAATTATCATTAACCCATTTCATTTGATACCCATATCGTACAAACAAATTCTATAGTCAGGCCTCGTCCACTTTTATGGCGATATCCCTGAATGGCGTCCATCTATAGAGCTATGCCCCACTTTCTCTTAAAATACTCTTTAATACCTTCCATTTGATACACATGTCATACAAACACATTCCAAGGTTACCCTAGGTTCTTTTTACAACACGGTGATTTTCCCTTACTTTGTTTCCACAGCTCTCAACTGAGTATGTAATGTTCGGTTACACCCGAACTTAGCCTTCCTTACTTGTTTTATCATAATGATAACAGTTGAATAACAAATTAAACTATTTAGTAGGTGATATAGTAGATGACGACACATCTCATAGAACAATATTTCAATTACCTGTAATGGGATTTATCATCTTGATTGAGAAATCATAGCCATCTTCACCTTGCCCAAATATAATGGGATATTGCAGTGTTGTAGTTGATTCTTTCGATGATGTAGAACAATATCACGGGACTCCAAATTTGCTCCAACGACAACAATGGCAACTTCATCGATTGTAGGTGCATTAAAACGTCCTACATGTTGGCCCACAGGAGTTTTATGTGCTCTGATAACAATTTTGTCATCATCAGATGGCATCATATCCCTTGCACTTTAAATAATAAAATTAATTGATGGTGTTCGTGAAATAAGTTTTGTATTGTCCAACTATTGACCTTTTCAATGAATTGTTATTATATTGATTTCTTGTGGAGAATTGCCCATAAAATAAGTTTGCAAAAACTTGTAGCCGCTTTCTGACAGTGGTAACAAAAACCTAAAAAATAAATCAATGTAAAGCGCGATAACCTCCGAAGAGATCTAAGGCCGAGCTTCTCTTCCAATTTGCGTCGTGCTCCTATTTTTTTTCCTACAAATTGGTGGGATGGGACCTACTTGTTTAATGCCGACCCCGAACGGCAAGGCAGATGAGTTTTCACTGAGAGCCTTTCATGTCAGAAATACGCTCGGAGTGCTTGCCAAACACTGCCGACGGGCAACCCCGCTTAGAAAATTTTTCTTCTAATTGAAAAAACTTGTTTCTAAATTTTTTGATGTTGCTTTTTCCGGGGCGTGATCCCAGGATCTTCGGTGTGGTAGGCGGAGCACGCTACCATCACACCATGGCGGCCGCCTGCTCTTTGATATATTTGACCATGTATCTGTAAAGGGAAAAAATGTATTGTAAAAATATGTAAGCTGCATATACTATACAAACCTTAAAGGATGGCATGAAATTTTCCCGAACTACTTTTGTCGCTCTAAATGATGTCATTTGGAAGCAGTCGTTGTATTGCTGAATATACTTTGTAGGGAATCTGTTCCTATTCCTGAAACCAATGAGTACAATGGTTCTGGAGGTGGAAGCAATGATATCAATTTCACCTTTCCATTTACGCAACACAATCCATTGGCTTCATTTTTGTATTTCAATGCCTTACAATATTGGCAAACTGAGTTCATAGGTCCAATAGTAACACACAGTTGTAGGCACCGTAATCAATTGACATATCGTAACGAAAAGCAGCTACATTCAAACTTGCACCATTATGAGTCGTACGTCGCGCTTCACCGGTCTTCTCTGAATTCTTCGACGCTCATTGCGATCTTCACGTTCCTGGATGTGATTAGATAGATAGTTCATTTGATTCGTTGCATTTGGGGTTCATATTTAAAAGGAAAGGGAGGCATATTTAAAAAGACACAAACAAACAACACTTTTATCTTAATAGCAATTTGTCGCTTTTAAATTTATAAGTATTATAGATGCACAGCAAAGAGACGTTTACATACCAAGTGAAATTTTACAAAATTTGTTTTTGAGTAGGTATTCACTAAAAACGTTTGCAAGATAAATGTACGCGATTTATTTTTGTTCAAAAAATTACACATTTTTGATTTTAAAATAATTCAATATAGGCAAGCACAGCTTACACAAATTACTTACAGATTTTAATACGAAAATTTTTAAAAGTAACTGCATTCTAAAAGAATACATTTAGGGATGCCATGAAAAATATTAGAAATAGATACTCAGTTATTTTGTCCTTACGATCAGCATACTCGTACAAATTAGCATAAAAAATATATTGAAAAATTTAATTTCCTTAGTACACAAACATTAGCATATGCAAACAAACATACCAAAAAATTTAACTTTGTTTAAGAATTTTAAAGGAATGCTTAAAATTTTTTACAAAAAACTATTTTTCAGGATATATATGCATTTTTAACCATTTATCTTGCATTAGCTTGGCAACACGCATGAATATTTATCAAGCTGATGGGTCATTATTTTACAAATCTTACGGATTTGTAGAAAAAAATTTTCACTTTTTTAAAAGACACCATATTAATTTGTTGGAATATTTTCGCAATTTAAGTCAACATATATATCAGGATTTCCTCGAAAAAAACTTTTTCAGAGATCTGCATCTGCTTAGATTCGATGGTTAAGCAAACTTGCCCACTGGTTACACGGCAGAGGCTGTCAAACGTCCCAATTACCCATGCGATATATGTATCCATGAATTTACTTATAACTCATCTTGAATCATTGAATTGTATTGTATACATATTGAATTATATATTACCTTGAATTATACCCTATTATACTCCCCAAAAGTACTGAATAGCACTTAGCTTCAAATTTCCCATTGGGAATATTCATTTTTATCATTGTCATTGTACAGAAATAAAAAAAAAACCTGTTTTTTCCTGTGCTGCAGAAAAATTGTTATAATTTCTAATAATAAAAGTTTATATTATATAAATTTTATTGTGCCTCAATTAACCTTCCATCAATTTTATTGTGCGAACATCTGCAAATCACCGAGCATTGTCGGTTTCCTAGTGCATTGCGGTGTATAAAAAGAAAGTTTAAATGCATAATTTTCCATGAGCCTATGCAGTCTGACTTCGACCTTCGCAAGTCATTGTGAATACAAAGATACCTGTGGTCACATCACCTGCCGTACAGGATTTGATACCAGCGTCACCGCCATCTCACTCCACCACTTCGCCACCACAACATCACCATCATCACCACATCATCGCGATCACCGCATTCGCAGTAGGATAACCTATACAACAGGTGAGTGTTGTCATATCCCTTAAGGTGTAACTAATGGTCCTTCGTCGCCATTGACGAAACCAGTACTTTAATAATATACATACACGTAATATATTAAGTATATCACCCGAATAAATTTTGGTGGCTCCCGCCAAATACAAATTTCTCCCGCCAGAATTATATTATCCCGCCAAAAATACCTTATATACATATATATATATATATATACATTTTCACCCCAATATACACCTGTACATAAAAGCAGTGCATTAAAAAATTTCGAGGCAAATCCCCCACAAAGTTACACAAAGTTAGCTCATTGCCCTTTAATACTTCTGTCCCTTGCGGTTTATTTTAAATACATATCCCCACATCTGTAGTATTATTCGCGATACCCAGCAGAAAATTTGGTCACATTTACCTTGCTTGAAATACCCAGCAGTAAATTCTGCAGGTCATCCCAACTGGCCCAGACTACTCCCAGTTCAGTCTAACTGTTCCTAGCCTACTCCACTCTCGACCAATAGGAAAGCTTCTGCCTTTGGTATTCCCTCACAATAAACACCAGGTAGTCCCCAAAAATTCCCAAAATAGCTAAAGTGAAATTAGGCAAGTCTCTTTTTAGAATGGCTACCATGGCCGATAATAAATTTACATCCGAAACGGATATCTTTCCGGATTACTGCGCTCGGTTCGGCACAACCGAGATCCAAGATAACACCGAGGCATCCCTAAAAAATTAAAGATACAAATAGCGATGCGTTCTGGGAAAGGTTACAGAGCGCATATGACGCCGTCGTAGAGTCAGATGACAACGACCTCCCCTCAGATTTTAAGGCTTCAGCTTTCAATAAATACCGCACCTGCCTTATAGCGTATGAGGACACAAATTAATAACTGCCTCCAGATATTAGCAACCCAACAAGTCTAGACTGATAATTGGGATCCCATATTAATATATCTGGTAACCTCAAAACTCCCAGAAAATACAGTTGCGTTTTGGGACCAATCTTTAAGCTCCAGAAGAGACCTACCGAACTGGTTCCAAATGGCCCAGTTTCTGACAACTCGCTACGAGATAGTGGAAAGGGTGAATCAATGGCGACCAGCCAAACTCCGATATAATCCACCCTCCACAAATTTCTCAAGGTCTTCCCCAAGTCAGAACAACCCCCAGTTCAGGCAGGCTCAACCCCAAAGCCAAAGCCGCAATCCCCGCACAATAACAACTCCCTCACACACTCAAATTCTCACGCGACAGAACATCATAAGATTTATGCTTGCAAACTGTGCAAGCAGTCTTCGCACACGCTACAGAGTTGTTTGCGCTACAAAAAACTGTCGATCCAGAGCGTAGAAAATTTGTAAAAGAAAACAATCTGTGCGAAAATTGTTTATCCCAGACGCACCTTCTACAGGATTGTTCAAGCCCAAAAACGTGCCTTCACTGTCAAGGGCGGCACAACTCCATTCTTCACGAGACCGGAGTACTCCGTCAAACCACTGGAATGCGAAGATCGACATCCCAGTTAACAACCATAGGAACTAGCAGTACCAGCCAACAAAGCGTCAATCAAGCAGCAGGTACGGAGGAGTTTCCCTCTACCTCAAACGCGGCCATTATCCAGACATTCCACTCCGAGCAAGACAACAGGATAATACTCCCCACCGCGATTGTCTCCGTAGAATACAGAGGGGAAATCTTTAAACTTAGGGCATTAATCGACCAAGGTTCGGAAGGAAGTTTCGTCTCTTCCAAAGTTCAGGCAAAGCTGAAGCTCTCCTACAAGCATTCACTCTTTGAAATATCGGGCATGGGAGGAGGAGTCGTGCTCCAATAAGCTATGCTCCCTAACTTTGGTCTCAAGGGATAACAAAGATAAAATCAAAGCCCAAGCAATAGTCTTACCTAAGCTCACAAGGCTACTCCCAACCCCCATACTTACCCACGAGCAAAGTAGTAAATGGTCGCACATATAATTAGCCGACCAAGATTGACAAAACCCCTCCCAAATCGATCTGGTGTTAGGCAGCAACCTCATTCCCCAAATAAGGCTAGATGACATCGAGAAAATCTCTCCCACGTTGCTAGCACAGAGCACCATATTTGGCTGGATTCTAAGCGGCCAAATCCCCGAAAAGGTGGCAGCGCACTCTACCCAAGCCTGGGAAGTGTCTGAAGCATTAGACCAACAGCTCAGACAGTTTTGGGAAATAGAAGAACTTCCTAGGCCCTCGATGATAAATCCCGAATATCGCATATGTGAGAACTTTTATCAAAACACCACCACTCGTATGGGTGACCGTCGATATATGGTTCGGCTCCTTTTTAAACCAACATTCCCGAACGATTTCGACCTAGGTCAATCCCGTACTGTAGCCTTACGACAGTTCCACAGCATGGAACGTTCCATCTCAAAAAAGGGCGATCTCAAACATCAGTACGACCAGGTACTCGAAGAATATCTGTCCCTAGGCCACATGGAAGAATACAGCCCCAATGAAGTAGAATGCAAAGGCAAATACTACTCTTTCTATCTCCCCCACCATGCGGTCGTTAAACCAGAAAATAAAACGACAAAGGTTCGTGTAGTGTTCAACGCGTCGAAAATATCCGGTTCCGGTAACTCCCTAAACGACGTTTTATGCACTGGGCCAACCCTACAATCTGATTTACGGCGTATGATACTAAAATAGCTTACGTATCAATACGTTTTCAATGGCGACGTTGAAAAAATGTACCGTCAAATTTCCCTACATCCCGATGATCAACACTATCAGAGGATCATCTTTCGCACATCTCCAAATGGTCCAATAAAGGACTTCAAGTCGAAACAGTAACTTTCGGTGTCAATTGCGCGCCATATTTGGCTAAAAGAACTCTGCACGAGCTCGCGAAAGATGTAGCCAACTCCCACCCAAACGCAGCCCCCATACTTAAAGCCGAAACTTATGTGTTGTTGTTTTAGCATGGCCAGAGAAGCCACCTCGTTCCTGGAAAACCTGCATCCCAACCGAACTGCGCAGATCATTAACCTGATAGGTAATACCACTTGCCGACATGTGCGCAGCAAGGATAATCCCGCAGATATGGGCACTAGAGGATGCACCCCCCTCGAGCTAGCTAGCTCATCCCAATGGTGGAATGGTCCAGAGTGGCTTTCCCGACCCCCCAAGGACTGGCCAACACCAACGGCCAGAAATATTGTACCCCCCGAACTTCGCCGAGTCGAAATACTGCATGCCGCTGAGGAGACTGACGATATCCTATATCGGTTTTCCTCTTACTCTCGAGCTCAACGCGTCATTGCATATGTTCTGAGGTTCATACGTCGGGCGAAAGATGCTGTAAACGACATCCATGATCCTTTCACCTCGCTATCTCATGCCGAACTCAAACGAGCGAAACACCGTCTGATCATCCCGGCCCAAACCCGATATTTCGGTCCAGAACGAATCTGCCTAGAGGACTCGAAACCCCTAGGGAAACGTAGTTCCCTGTTGGTACTTGACCGCTTCCTGGATACAAACGGGATTCTCCGTGCCAACGGACGATTAGTAAATGCCGACATGACCTACAATGAGTGTCATCCCATCATTCTCCCCGAAAAAAGCTCGATTTACTATCCTCTATATAAGGTTTCTACACAAGACCTTTCTCCATGCGGACGTGATGCAACAAGCTGTAAGACAAGAGTTCTTCATATCCCGGCTTAAACCCCTAATAAAAAGTGCATTTCCCAATGTAAAGTGTGCACCATTCATAAGCAACAAACGCACTCCCATATAATGGCAGCTTTACCCCCCGAACGATGTACCTTCGCGCCCCCGTTCACTACCACTGGTGTAGACATCGCCGGCCCGTTTCAAATAAAAGCTTCTAAGCTCCGGTCTCCCAAGATGATGAAAGGCTATGTTGCCGTCTTTGTCTGCTTCGCCACCAGAGCCGTCCACTTGGAATTATGTTCCGGCCTCACCGCCCAAGCATTCCAAGCAGCCTTCACCCGCTTTGTAGGACGCCAAGGATATACCAGCCAAATGATGAGCGACAACGGCACCACCTTCGTAGGAGCTAAGCGGGCCATGGAAAAGGAGTTCCTATCCTTTCTCAAAGAAGTCTCATCCGACATCGTACAGAAGTACGCCCCACAAGGAATTAATTGGAAGTTTATACCACTCGGGGCCCCTCACATGGGCAGATTATGGGAATCCGCTATCAAAAGCTTTAAAACCCACTTCAAAAAGGTCGCCGGAACTCACCGCTTCACTTTTGAAGAATTTTCCACCTTACTGGTACGAATGGAGGCTGTTTTGAACTCTCGCCCCATCTCCAAACTGTGTCAAGACCCAAACAATCTCACGGCCCTCACACCGGGTCATTTCCTACGAGGCGCGGCCTTGCTCTCCTTCACCGAACCGAACTATGAACACCTCTCTATGATTAACCGTTGGGAACGGTTGAAAGTTTTACATCATCAGTTCAGCAAACGCTGGAAAAGTGATTATCTCATGGAGCTGCACAAGCGATATCGATGGAGGACAACCCAACTTCCGCCTCGAAAAGGCGACCTCGTAGTCATAAAGGAAGACAACCTATCCCCTACTAAATGGCGCCTAGGACGGGTGGAAGACACTCATCTAGGAAGAGACGGCCATATTCGAGTAGTTGACGTACGTACCTAGAATGGCGTAAGGCGTATAAAGGCCCATCACAAAATTGTGTTTCCTACCGCCCTCTGAGCCTGACTCAGGTCTCAAAGCAGGTAGCATCCCCAGAACGTAATACAGTCCAACCCCCTTTGCTATCGTAAAATATACATAAATAAGCTTAATCCCTGCTAACACTCCACTCCCAACATCATGAGTGACTAAACTTTATTTTATCCTATATTCCTCAGATGGATCGCCAACGCCCTCCAGTCCCCGCACCGCGCCGCTCGCTAGCATCACAGGTGACAGTGCCCACAGCTCGCCAACGACGTGACGAAGACCTGCCCGACTACCGACGATGCCGTTTATGCATGCGACCCCATGCACTATCAATGTGCTCCGTTTTCGCTGCCATGCAGCCCCAACAACGCGCCTTGGTCGCACGTGCACACAATTATTGCACAAACTGCTTGGCACTATCACACGCGACACGCCAACTCCATTCATCGCGCCGCCACATGCCGCGCCATCGCAGCAGTGGGAACTACCAGCCACCACAACCACCACCCGCTGCAAGAACATCCAGCGTTCGCCGCAACCATCGCGCACCGACCGTGTCCGATCGAAAATACTCATTCAAATAAATTAGCGGTATCCGACAGATGATGTTCTGGTTCACCCTGGTCCACATTTTGGTCGATATCTCGAAAACGCCTTCACATATACAACTAAGGGCCACTCCCTTTTAAAACCCTCATTAATACCTTTAATTTGATAGCCATATCATACAAACACATTCTAGAGTCACCCCTGGCCACGTTTATGGCGATATCTCGAAAAGGCGTCCACATATAGAACTAAGGCCCACTCCTTTTTAAAATACTCATTAACACCTTTCATTTGATACCCATATCGAACAAAAAAATTCTAGAGTCACCCCTGGCCCACCTTTATGACGATATCTCGAAAAGGCATCCACCTATAGAACTAAGGCCCACTTCCTTTTAAAATACTCATTAACACCTTTCATTTGATACCCATATCGTACAAACAAATTCTAGAGTCACCCCTGATCCACCTTTATGGCGATATCTTGAAAAGGCGTCCACCTATAGAACTAAGGCACACGCCCTTTTAAAATATTCATTAACACCTTTCATTTGATACCAATATCGTACAAACAAATTCTAGAGTCATCCCTGGTCCACCTTTATGGCGATATCTCGAAAAGGCGTCCATCTACAGAACTTAGGCCCACGCCCTTTTAAAACACTCATTAATACCTTTCATTTGATACCCATATCGTAAAAAATAAATTCTAGAGTCACCCCTGGTCCACGTTTATGGCGATATCTCCAAAAGGCGTCCACCTATAGAACTTAGGCCCATTCCCTTTTAAAATTATCATTACTTAACACATTTCATTTGATACCCATATCGTACAAACAAATTCTAGAGTCAGGCCTGGTCCACCTTTGTGGCGATATCCCTGAATGGCGTCCATCTATAGAACTATGCCCCACTTCCTCTTAAAATACTCTTTAACCCTTAGACGGGCAAAATAAAAATATCAAAATTTTGGGTTTGAAAATTTTAGTTTATGTATAATTTCTCTTTGCTGAGGTCATATTCGAAATCGGATTCCTAAAACTCCGTCTACTTTTGGCGCTAGGCCCCAAAATTTGGAGATCGTCTGTACACGGTCTTGCCCGTGTAAGAGTAGAAAATGGCCGAGGTGATTAAACAGGTATTTAATACAATAAAACAACTTTATTCAAGAAAAATAGTACATAAACGGTAAGAAAAGTATTACAGTATTAAAAAAAACAAAATTTAAGGCGCGATAACCTCCGGAGAGATCTAAGGCCGAGCTTCTCTTCCAATTTGCATCGTGCTCCTCTTGATTTTCCCTACAAATTGACCGGACGGGACCTACATGTTTTATGCCGACTCCGAACGGCATCTGCAAGGCAGATGAGTTTTCACTGAGAGCTTTTCATGGCAGAAATACACCCGGAGCGCTTGCCAAACACTGCCGAGGGACGACCCCGCTTAGAAAAATTTTCTTCTAATTTAAAAACCATATTTCTAAAATTTTGATGTTGCTTTGCACGGGGTGCGAACCCAGGGCATACGGTGTGGTAGGCGGAGCAAGCTACCATCACACCACGGTGGCCGCCACCGCTTTTACATTATTCATGAGTGTGATAATCCCTGAAACAGTTTTTGCTACTTGAGTAACATAAATGTATTTGAGATTTTGTACAAATGGTATGTGTATCTGATTTCTTGCAAAGCTTGCACGAGCCTTTTGAACTCCAATCAGGAATATGGTCAAACCTCTCATATCTTATGCTCTCCCGGTGGTGTATTGCTCTTTTACCTGTGGATAACACGTGGGGTGCTTGGGGGCCGTCCGACTGTTAGCCTATCAGTAGAAGCACACAGATCTTTAGCTAACTCCAAACGAAACTGGTATAACGTCAAACGTCTTACCCGTTGGTTGCTCTCGGAATATGATGAATTCTTTCGACGATATAATATGAAGGCATTGGTGATCGCCACATCAAGTAGATGATAAAATATGTGCGCATGGTATTCACTTACCTGTCCTCTAGGGCCAACAGTTGGTAATGGTGAATGCGGTCTCTTTGGTGGCTTACTGGCCGTCCTGGTAGTAGTGCGATTTAAAGAGGAAGCTTTAGAAGTAGATATTTGCCTATCGCGTGGTGTGGTGTTAGTATCCTATACTTTATCTGTTGGTTCAGGTGGGAGCCTTTGTGTTTTTGAAGCTACCGTTGCTGATGAAACATCAGTAAGTACGCTAAGATCCAGTAAAAGGCCATCCCCCTTTTCAAAATTGTCATTGTCTACCTCATCTAAAACTACCGTTATCATTTCTGATCAACAACGTAATCTGGGTCTGCTATACTGTCGCTATCATCCCCGTTCTCAGAACCTTCATCAGACAAAATATTTAAGTTCATCAACTGCTCGATTTCTTCGTCTGTCATTGAAGATAGATTGAATTTCTTCTTTTATCTTCGTTAGTCAGCTCCTGTGGCTTTTTCGCACAGTATCTTCTTTTTTTCTGTGGTCTACCTCCTTTCATTTTCTGAAAATACCAGTACCACATACAAAACTAGCCTTTACAGACGTAAAAAGCAAGGAAAAACTAGTTGACCACAATAAACTAGTGTTGCGTTACTCCATCAAATTAGTAATTTTTGTTAACCTTACCCGGGCAAGACCGTCCAGGGAAGGTCTTAACAAAACACTAAACAGCACCATATTTTCTTGGTGCGATATTGAGCCAAACATGAAATATGAAAATCAAAAAAATTTTAAGTTACCTTAAAAATGCCCAATTAAATTAATTCACTGGAAATCACTTCTTTATTAATTTTGAATGTGCAAAATTCCTAAGACAATTTATGCGTCACTTTTCACTCCGTCTCGCGCTAAAACTAACAAAACAGTTGAATAGTTCCACTTAAGAGCTTTTTTTATGAATTAGGAAGAAAGAACGTTTAATATTCAATGAACCGTTACCTTACAGCAAGCGAGCGTTATACGATTTGAATGTGAATACGTAAAAAGCAAAGACCTTCTGCAGACGGTCTTGCCTGACAAAGGGTTAATACCTTCCATTTGATACACATGTCATATAAACACATTCGAGGGTTACCCTAGGTTCTTTTTACAACATGGTGATTTTCCCTTACTTTGTCTCCACAGCTCTCAACTGAGTATGTAAAGTTCGGTTACACCCGAACTTAGCCTTCCTTACTTGTTTTTATTTTATTTTTTAAGTAATAATATTTGAATTATAACTGCGTTAAAAAGATTTAATTATAAAAAATCGAAATAATGAATCAAAAATGATTTTTTTAAATAAATATTACATACTGTTTCCCCGACGAATATTTTCCAAAAAATATATATAACATGCGATACACTTTCATCTAAAAAAACTCTTTTTATTTTAAGTTGGGCAATTTTGTGGTTCAAAAGATATTAACTCATTTCTGACCTGACCTCGTGCAACTTCCTTATATTTACTTGCAGCAGGTACGTGCTACAATTGTATACAGACAACGCCTGCCTGTGTATGCATGCATGGTCAACTTATCTACACTTAGCAGGTAGCTAGTTTTACGAAATTATTATTTATGTCAGAATTAGTATAAGTAGTTGTAAGATTGTAAATTGAAAACAGAATTAAATTTTATTTCAATATAGAAATATCGCTCATTTCATTAATTCAGAAAGTTCTTGTTTTATTATTGCCAGTTTTAAATAAATATTATTAGGAAAATGCCGAAACTTAAGTGTTTTAATCCATTTTATTTGTGTCCGCACCCAAACACCAAAAACTACGGGACTCTGAGAAAAGTAAAACAAAAAAAATAATAATAATAATTAACGCTGGATATTCCTGTAACAAAAAAAGTGAAGGAACAAAGAATTTGCAACAAATGCCGGCTTAAGATATCTAAAATCAACAAAGATAATGAGGTTTGTATATACTTGCGCATATAATAATATAATATTTATTTATTTATCAGTCTACAAATTAAACAATTATACAGACCAAATATACCGACACTTAATTCTCAGATGTAATACACGATATAAACAACATAAGCAGTCATCAATTTTAAAGAAATATATAAACAGTATTTAAGTAATTAAACGCTTGACAATTTCAATTAAAAACTTAGAACTAAGCAAAAGTTAAAATGTTGTAAATGTCTTAAAATGTACTCACCAAAGATTTTATGAATTTATGAAATTGACAATAAAGCAAATTAATAGTAGATAAAATATATACAGAATAGAATTTATACAGAGTCCATTCGATTGCATACATATTAAAATAATGATCACAACGCAATTTTGCAAACAAGTTTCAAGTAACTAGTACTTCATATTTGAAACAGAGGGTTGAACAGTATATCACGGTTTAGCGTTCTTTGCTTCATTTCGAGTTACAAATTTAATGTAGTTAAAAGGTATTTTTTAATACCAAGAAACGAGTCGCAGATGTCTAAATTTTTACAGTGTTTATTAAGTTCACGACATAAACAGCGAAGTTGTTCGTGCATTTCATAATTCGACCTGCATGTAGCTACAAAAATTGATTGAAAATGTCGAGATGGCCTAACAGGAACGTTGAACTTAATTTCACCAACCAAAAATGGACTATTTATTGACCCTCTTATTAATTTAACAATAAATAAGATACCAAGCATCTCGCTGCGGCTCTGCAATGTGTGCAACTGTATTAGTTTTAACCGGCTGTTTTAAAGCGAAAATGAAAAATTGTTTCTGGACCGACTCCAGCTTGTCAGAATGAACCTGATAACGCGGATTCCAAATTATTGAAGCGTATTCCAAAGTAGGTATGATCAATGATATAAAAAGAGTTTTTGTAACGTATGGGTCATTAAATTCTTTAGACCAACGTTTAACGAAAGCCAAAGTACCTTTAGCGCTATTCATGCAAGATTCAATATGAAGTTTAAAATCGAGTTTTGGGTCCATTGTAACGCCTAAATCAATAAAATTAGTGACTTGCTTGATTACATATTCGCCAATAACATAATCATGGGATTGGAAGGACTTCCTTGTAAAACACATGAACTTACATTTAGGTAGGTTTAGTGACATGGCGTTTACATTACACCAGTCACCTAGGCTATCCAGATCAGCCTGAAGATATGCCCTATCCACGAGTGAGTGGATATGCATTATAAGTTTGACATCATCAGCGTAGATCAACGGCTTTCAGCTCTTCAAAACACTAGGAAGGTTATTAATGAACAACAGGAACAAAACCGGACCAAGATGGATGCCTTGAGGACCACCAGAAGTTACGTTTATGAACCGAGACCAACAATTATTAAATATAACTGTTTGTTTTCTTTCCTTCACATAAGAAGAAACCCAAGATAGAAGCAAAGGAGGAAATCCTAACCGATCAAGTTTGAATAAAAGTGTAGAATGAGAAACTTTATCAAATGTCTTACTAAAATCAGTATAAATAACATCAACTTCACAATTAGTCTTAAAACTGTTGGATACAAAGGTTGTAAACTCGAGCAAGTTGGACACCGTTGATTTACCCTTGCAAAAGCCATGTTGTGAAATTATTAATTATTGTTATTAATGAAGATGCTCTCAAAGCAATCTGTTTTGTGATAATCAATTCAAATATCTTAGGAATATTGTTGAGTTTGGCTATTCCTCTATAATTTATAACACACGTTCTGCTTCCATTTTTATGCAGTGGTATAATGAATCATTCTTTACACTTCTTGGGGAATACCCCTTGCTTCAGGGATGCATTAACAAACAGGCTAGAGGTCGATATAAGTATCGAGCACAAGATTTCAGCACTACCGACTGAATTTGATCCGGAACACTAGAGTAAGAAATTTTCAAATTTTCCAGATGAGTTAAAATATCAGCAGTACATATATATGGGACTGCCTGGGAATCCCGAGGAGACAATCTGAAAGGATAATTCGATGGCGGGTGATCATAGGTGTTTGAATAATTAGATTCGAAGGAATCCGCAAACATGTTAGCAATTTCGAAGCTACCGTTGAAAATATGATCATTTAGCTTCATTGTAGAAGGGAACCCTTTTATCTTCCTTTTTGAATTAACGAAGCTGTAAAACGACTTAGGATTGAAAAAAAATTGGCTTTTAATCCTACTTGAATAAACATTGGTCTCTCTTCGCTTCACTCAAACGCACAAAAAGAAAGATGTTTATATTTTTTAGTTTTTTCCGAAAACGTTATAATTTTCTTAATATTATTTTTGAAATGAATGCAAACTTTCACACAATTCACTTTTTACAAATTGGTAACCTCAAATACCAATAACTCTCTATATGTATAAAAATGTATACAAAAAAGGATCGCGTCCGCGTTTGCCGCTTGTTATTGCTAGACTGGTTCGTGCAATTATTGCTGATGACGATGGTAGTGAATGCGTGTTGGCGCCTTTCCACTCGTCGCGCACGGCTGCGCATAGGAATTTCGCCGCCGTCTGAATGTTGTTGGAGGCGGCTTAAACATCCTGCTCGCCCTGCAGGGAGGTGCTTGTAAGGACCTTCTGCAGTTCCTGCAAGGCGCGGATGGTGGTATTTGAGGCGCGACTGGCTATATTACATCGTTGGCAGGCCTTGTGGGGTATGCGTGATCGTGCGCTTTGGCATATGTTCCGGTTTGTGGGTTGCAGCTGGTTTCTTCGATCGGTCCGCTGCTTGTGGCAGTGGAGGCAGAGCCCACACTGAAGGCAGTTGTCGGTCTCTGCCGTGAGAGCAAGATGGATGTCATCCTGGAAGTATAAGAGCAGACAGAGAAACAAGAAGGAGTTGAATAGAGCGGATGATAAACGGAGAGTTCATACGGAAAGTTAATTATATAAGGAATATGTATATAAGTTAGAGGGCTGTGCTCGAAGAGTGTTCCATTGGAAGGAAGCACAGTTTAACTAAGGGGCGTATAACAAGCCGATTTTGGGTGCGAACCTCTACAACCCGAATATGGTTGCCAGGGCCGAGGCGAACGTTCTCGATTCGTCCCAGACGTCACTCGGTGGGTGGGAGTGAATCTTCTTTAATTACGACGAAGTCGCCTGCTTGGGGATTTCGTTGTGCCGTTTGCCATTTATAGCGCTTCTGAAGGTCCTTCAGATAATCCTCTTTCCAGCCGACTGAATTGGTGATGAAGTGATTTGAGTTTTTCCCATCGATTTATCCAGGAGAGCAGTTCCGCGTTTGGCTCAGGAATGGTTAGTAGTAGTGCACCTCGGGTGAAGTGGCCCGGAGTAAGCGCTGTGAAGTCAGCTGGGTCCTGGGATAGTGAGATTAGAGGCCTCGAATTTAGAACTGCTTCAATACGCACCAACAGCGTCGCGAATTCTTCGAATGTAAACTTGTGGGATGCAGCGGTTTTTTTGAAGTGGGAAAACTTTTTCCTGCGGACTCCCACAAGCCGCCCATATGAGGGGCACTGGGTGGAATATACTACCATTTTATTCCCTGGGGGCATATTTCTGGACAATGTCCGCAGAGCATTCGTTAAAAAATTTAACGAAGCCGCATTCGAGTGCGCGCTCAGCGCCAGTGAACGTTTTACCATTGTCGCTCATCATTTTTGAGGGATACCTCGTCTGCCAACGAATCGGGCGAATGCTGCTCGAAAGGCTTCGGTGGTAAGGTCCGAACATAAATCGAGGTGTACTGTCTTTGTGGAAAAACAGACGAATACAGCCACGTACCATTTTATATGATAGTCCACCTCAGAAATGATTCTTTTATTTGGAATGGACCTGCAAAGTTGTTTAGGCAGGATGCCTAACTTTTCCGCATCTGATTGCGACCCCCCCAATGCAACTCTGCAAATCGATACTCGATACTCGAATTAATTTATAACCACCCACACCATCACCCTCATGCATGTGCATGCATGTACATGCGCGTGTATGTGTGTTTGTGCGAAATTATCATTTTGGCACGTCTCAAAAAAAACTGTTTAAGGTAGTAGACGGTGGCTGGTGAGATCTCTGTACTGCATTCTGGGCTGTGAAATACACTCTTTGTCCATTTTCTAAATGCACGGCTAAGTGAACAACTGTGGGGTGGATGAATTGGATGAATGGGAAAAGAACAAATTTGCCAAAATGCTTCATTACTGCTAACATAGCGGCCCATTTGGTATTGGGTTATTTCATCACTTGAATTCTCTGCACTAAATCCAATCACAGCCATATCACTTCCTTTGGTTACATATTTACAAATGTACTTGATAGATTTGACTGAATGGCATGATTCAACTTTGATGTGTGCTTTGAAAATTTTTGATAAAATCGGTGAATACGGAACAATCCACCGATTATCTATTTCAATTTCTTGTTGATTTACTTTGACAATTGTTGATCTTCCATTGTCTGCTAGAGATCGCCCACGATAGAGTGGATATCTAACCATCATTTCCAGTAATTGTTTCCCATATTAATGTCCGTGGATAGAGCTATGAACATTTACCATCTACCATACACGGTGCATTTGGATTAAGTGTTTCGCATGGACCATGTATCATCTTTTTTATAACTACCTCATGCAAGCCAGGATCTACTTGTTCATTAAGGATTTCAGCTGATATCACTACATCAACTTCAGTTGGCCTAATTTTTTCAACAAACCAAATAAAAATGTGGGCATGCAGCAACCCACTCTACAGAATACATTCAGCATCGTGTTTCACCAAACACATAATGCTTAACAATTAAATCCATTAAAGATTTAAATTTTTGTCTGAAGACTCTTGCTGTAATATCGTGACAATCAATATGTGATTGGCCAGGGAATAACGCTTGTTTAATTTCTATCCATTGTGGATTGCGCGTGTGATGAATAATCTGCTGTGCCCTAATTTCGAACATATGACATGGCATCTTGAGCATATTCATGCATATGCCGGGGACTTCCGATGTTTGTTGCTGGAAGAATAGTCATCCGGCCAATATTTTCTTTTCCATCAGAATTAATTGCATCTCGAAGGTGAATGTACTCTTCAGATCGAAATTTGGGCTGATTCAACCCGATGAATGTTAATCTCTCCGTTTCAATCTTTATGTATATATTAACAACGTATCTGTGACATAATCGGCGGCATTTCAAAATGTGATTGTCTTTATTTTATCTGATCATTAGGCGGTATGAATAAAAGTTCATTGAACTAACACTTTTTTTATTTCAAAACCTGTAAATATTTTTACACTCAGTTGAGCAGAGCTCACAGAGTATATTAACTTTGATTGGATAACGGTTGGTTGTACAGGTATAAAGGAATCGAGATAGATATAGACTTCCATATATCAAAATCATCAGTGTCAAAAAAAAATTCGATTGAGCCATGTCCGTCCGTCCGTCTGCCCGTTAACACGATAACTTGAGTAAATTTTGAGGTATCTTAATGAAATTTGGTATGCAGGTTCCTGGGCACTCATCTCAGATCGCTATTTAAAATGAACGACATCGGACAATAACCACGCCCACTTTTTCGATATCGAAAATTTCGAAAAATCGAAAAAGTGCGATAATTCATTACCAAATACGGATTAAGCGATGAAACTTGGTATGTGAGTTGAGCTTATGACGCAGAATAGAAAACTAGTAAAATTTTGGACAATGGGCGTGGCACCGCCCACTTTTAAAAGAAGGTAATTTAGAAGTTTTGCAAGCTGTAATTTGGCAGTCGTTGAAGATATCATGATGAAATTTGGCAGGAACGTTACTCTTATTACTATATGTCTGTTTAATAAAAATTATCAAAATCGGAGAACGAACACGCCCACTTTTTAAAAACAAATTTTTTTAAATTCAAATTTTAAAAGAAAAGTTAATATCTTTACAGTATATAAGTAAATTATGTCAACATTCAACTCCAGTAATGATATGTTGCAACAAAATACAAAAATAAAAGAAAATTTCAAAATGGGCGAGGCTCCGCCCTTTTTCATTTAATTTGTCCAGGATACTTTCAATGCCATAAGTCGAACAAAAATTTACCAATCCTTGTGAAATTTGGTAGAGGCTTAGATTCTAGGACAATAACTGTTTTCTGTGAAAAATGGCGAAATCGGTTGAAGCCACGCCCAGTTTTTATACACAGTCGACTGTCTGTCCTTCCGCTCGGCCGTTAACACGATAACTTGAGCAAAAATCGATATATCTTTACTAAACTCAGTTCACGTACTTACCTGAACTCACTTTGTATTGGTGTAAAAAATGGCCGAAATCGGACTATGACCACGCCCACTTTTTCGATATCGAAAATTACGAAAATTTAAAAAAATGCCATAATTATATACCAAATACGAAAAAAGGGATGAAACATGGTAATTGTATTGGTCTATTGACGGAAAATATAACTTTAGAAAAAACTTGGTAAAATGGGTGTGACGCCTACCATATTAAGTAGAAGAAAAGAAAAAATTTTGCAGGGCGAAATCAAAAGCCCTTGGAAACTTGGAAGGAATACTGTTCGTGGTATTACATATATAAATAAATTAGCGGTATCCGACAGATGATGTTCTGGATCACCCTGGTCCACATTTTGGTCGATATCTCGAAAACGCCTTCACATATACAACCACTCCCTTTTAAAACCCTCATTAATACCTTTAATTTGATACCCATTGAACGAACCTCATCTGGTCTTTCTTCGCTACACTCCATTTCACTAAATACAAAGATGATTGACAGTTTTTTTCATAAAACCTTATAAGTTCACTAATTTTATTACCTTAATTATTACAAATTAATTTCCAACTTCAACTTTTTACTTCTGACAACCTCGAAGCCAATAGGTATAAAAATATTCAAATATATAATATATTCAAAATAAATGCAAAGATATGCAGAGTATTGAGTGCGTCCGCGATTTCCGATCGATAATGCTTGACTGGTTCGTTGCAATTATTGTGGATGACGATTGTAGTGAATGCGTGTTGGCGCCTTTCAACTCGCCGCGCACGGCTGCGCATAGGATTTTCGCCGCCGACTGAATATTGTTGGAGGCGGCTTAAATATCCTGCCCGCCCTGCAGGGAGGTGCTAGTGAGCACCTTCTGCAGTTCCTGCAGGGCGCGGATGGTCGTATCTAAGGCGCGGCTGGTGTTGCGCCGTTGACACTGCGCCGTTTGCAGGCCTTGTGAAGTGCGGCGATCGTGCGCTTGACCGTCCGCTCCGTTTTGGGGGTTGCCGCGCTTTTGGTTGCCGGGTGCGCCTTTTGTGCTCTACAGGCGCAGGTGGACTTCTTCTCTCTCTTCTTCTTAGGTGATGCCGGTTTCCGTGGTACTCCACCTTTTTTAATGTTGGGGCTTTGTGCTACCCTCGTCGTTCTTTCGGCCCTTCGTGTAGGAGGGTGTGATGCGCCAGGCCACAAATTTTGCGCGACCCTCGGGAGTCGCATTCACCCGTTGTATGTGTGAGGGCTAGGCAATTGTAACAGTAACCCTGGGCCCTGGCCACTGTTGCACGCTGCTGTGGCCGCATCGCCTTAAAAGCCGGGCAGGTCCGCAGCGCATGGTAACGGTAGCAGAGCCGACACTGAAGGTAGTTCTCGGTCTCTGCCGTGGGAGCCAGTGGACATGCTGGTCGAGATGCCATGATGGTGTCGTCCTGAAAGTACAAGAGCAGAGAGATAAACGAGAAGTAGTTGGATACAGCTGATGATACGGAAATTTAATTATACAGGGGAAACGTATATAAGTTAGAGCGCTGGGCTCGAAGAGTGATCCATTGGAAGAAAGCACAGTTTAGCTAAGGGGCGCATGACAAGCCCATTTTGGGTGCGAACCTCTACAACCCGAACATGGTTGTCAGGTCCGAGGCGAACGTCCTCGATTCATCCCAGACTCCACTCTGTGGGTGAGAGTGAATCTTCTTTAATTACGACGAGGTCGCCTGGTTGAGGATTTCGCTGTGGCGTTTGCCATTTATAGCGTTTCTGAAGGTCCTTCAGATAATCCTCTTTCCAGCGTCGACTGAATTGGTGATGAAGCGATTTGAGTTTTTCCCATCGATTTATCCAGGAGAGGTCTTCCGCGTTTGGCTCAGGAATGGCTAATAGCGGTGCACATCGAAGGAAGTGACCCGGAGTGAGCGCTGTGAAGTCAGCTGGGTCCTGGGATAGTGAGGTTAGAGGCCTCGAATTGAGAACTGCTTCAATACGCACCAACAGCGTCATTTATTCTTCGAATGTAAACTTGTGGGATGCAGCGGTTTTTTTGAAGTGGGTTTTAAAACTTTTTACTGCGGATTCCCACAAGCCGCCCATATGAGTGGCGCTGGGTGGAATATATTGCCAGTTTATTCCCTGGGGGGCATATTTCTTCACAATGTCCGCAGAGCATTCGTTAAGAAATTTAACGAAGTTGCGTTCGAGTGCGCGCTGAGCGCCAATGAACGTTTTACCATTGTCGCTCATCATTTTTGAGAGATTACCTCGTCTGCCAACGAATCGGGCGAATGCTGCGGGAAAGGCTTCGGTGGTAATGTCGGAGCATAGCTCGAGGTGTACGGCCTTTGTGGAAAAACAGGCGAATACAGCCACGTACCCTTTTATGATAGTGGTCGACTTCAGAACCGATGCTTTTATTTGGAATGGACCTGCAAAGTCTACTCCTGTTGTGGAAAAGGGCAGTGAGAAATTGCAGCGCTCAGGTGGTAGAGCTGCCATTATTTGCGTGCGCGTTTTCTGTTTGAAAAGCGTGTAAGATTTGCATTGAAAAATGCATTTCTTTATAAGAGGCTTTAGTTTTGGTACGTAGTACCCTTGCCTCACCATTTGGAGCATTAACCGCATTTCTGCATGAAGAAGCAGGCGGTGTAAAAACTCCAGATACAACTGGCAGAGCCTTGAATCCGGAGGAAGGATTACTGGATGCTTCTCGTTGTATTGCATTGTAGAGTGTTCCAATCGGCAACCGATACGTAGGAGTCCGTATCCATCCAGAAATGGATCAAGAGCCAGAAGGGAACTCTTTTTGCTTATTGGCATTTTGTTTTGTAAGGCGCTCTTTTCCGCCCCGAAATGGCGAGATTGTGCCATTGCCACAAGCCGCGTTTTCACATGTTGCAACTCTTTGTACGTCAGATGGGGATTATGTGTGGTTTCCACCGATTTGGATTTGTTGCAGGCATTGTTCGCAAAGCGGAACACGTATGCAATCACACGGAGAGCTCGAGAGTATGAGGAGAAACGTTGAAGAATGTCGTCCTCTTCCTCGAGTGCGTGATATGCTTCGACCTTGCGTTTCTCGGGTGGAGAAGCGCTACCTGCTTTCGGCTTTGGCCATGCCGAAATCTGGCAAGAAAGCCATTATGGTCCGTGCCACCAAAGTGAAGAGCCTATCAAATCATGCGGCTTGCAACCACGTGTGCCAAGATCAGCAGGGTTGTCTTGGCTAGATACATGGCGCCACGTGCCGCTGGGAAGATATTCTCGAATTTGAAAGGTACGGTTGGCCACATAAGTCTTCCAGGTCGATGGAGATTTTTCTAGCCAAGCTAGTACAATCTCAGAATCTGACCATAAGAATGTGTTGCATGCTTGTAAGTCGAGCTGTTTTCGAACTGTTGAAGCCAGTTTTGCGAGTAGGACTGCACCACAAAGCTCTAAGCGGGGTAAGCTTACAGTTTTTATGGGGGCAACTTTGCCTTTCGCAACCAAAAGAGAAAATTTTATTTGGTTGCCCACATATGTGCGGATGTAAATCGCTGCGCAATATGCTTTTTCCGAGGCATCACAGAACCCGTGGATTTGGGTGTCTTGCCCTGGAATGACATTAACCCATCGAGGGATTTCGATGTGGCAAATGGCTGGCAGATTTTCTGCGAAATGTTGCCATTTTGATAATGTTGCGGGTTTGGCGCTTTGATCCCAATCGCTGCCATCCAGCCAGATTTCTTGGAGAAGCATCTTGGCCTGGATCATAACTGGCGACAGCCATCCTGCCGGGTCAAAAAATGTTGCAACAGAAGATAAAATTTGTCGCTTTGTGACCGAATTTTGGGTGTGTTCCGGCAGAATGGTGTATGAAAATTTGTCCGTGAGGGCGTTCCATCGAATGCCAAGAGTTTTGGTATTAGAAGTGCTCTCAAATTTTACGAAGTTGGAGTCTAGAAGATCCTCCTTCGGAAACTGTTCTAATATGGCCGGGTGATTAGCCGTTAGTTTCTTTAGTATGAAACCAGCTGCTTTTAGGGCGTTTATCACTTGAACGAGTGATTCAGTGGCGTTATCGATGGTATGACTTCCGGATAGGATGTCGTCGACATACGTTTGCGTCTTGAGAATTGTTGCAGCCAACGGGAATGTCGCTTTCGTGTCATCGGATAGTTGATGCAACGTACGAATAGCGAGATATGGTGCACAATTGACGCCGAATGTAACCGTTTTAGATTGAAATCGCTAACCTTGGAGTTGGCCGATTTGCGAAATAGGATTCGCAGAAAATCTTTGTCGTCCTCGTGTATAGGGATCTGACGGTACATTTTTTCAATGTATCCATTTAACACATACTTATGCATGCGCCACTGTAGAATTAGTAGCATGAGATCTGGTTGGAGAGTTGGACCAGTGTATAGCACGTCATTCAGGGATTTTCCTGACCCAGATTTTTTAGAGGCGTTGAAAACCACACGAACTTTGGTGGTGACCTTATCTGGTTTGACTACCGCATGATGTGGCAAGTAAAATGAGAAGGCCTTGCCATTCGAAGTTATTTCGCATGGGTCGGTAGATTCCATGTGATCAAGGTCGAGATATTCTTGCAACACATTGTTGTACATTGTACCTAACTCCCCCATTTTCTGAAGCGATCGCTCCTTGCTGAAAAACTGCTGCAGAGCAGCCGGGCGGGATTTGCCGAGGGAGAGTTTTTTAGGAAACTCTTCCTTGAATGGAAGTCGCATAATGTATCGACCGTTTGGTGCACGTGTCGTTGTTGTTGCGTATATCTGCTCACACGCATGATCCTCGGGGGATATCTGTGGAGGTTGTGGAATTTCCTCCTCTTCCCAAAATTTTCTGAGTTGAGAACTGAGTGTCTCGTTTGACTCTTGGACTTGTGTCGAGAATGACACAACATTTTCAGTTATTGGACCACTGAGAATCCAACCAAAAATGGTTTCTTGCGGAAGTGTGCTACCGCACACCTTTTTTATACTTTCCAGCAGAATTTGTGGAAGTATGTCGCTGCCAATGACCATGTCAGTCTGACCCGGTATGTGGCAACTAGGATCAGCGAGCTCAAGGAATTTGAACTGCTGCCAGATTTTGCGACTAATGGTGGATGTTGGTAGATTTTTTGTTAGTTACGGCAACACAATGGCATGAGCCTTAATCCTTTTCATGGCCTTGGATGCAACCAGTGTCAAAGAACAAAGCTTGGAGGACTTTTGTACGACTTGTCCACCCATGCCAGAGATTTCGAACTTTGAATGTTCGAATGGAAGTTTCAACCGTTTTTGAAATTTCGAGGAAATGAAAGTTCTTTCCGAGCCCTGATCAATAAGGGCTCTCAGTTGAAATAATTCCCCTTCGTGTTCGACTGCGACCATAGCAGTAGGAAGGAGAATTTGGTTATCATTGGCTGCATGCAATGATTGAACCGGTGCGTGTTTTGAACAACACGGTAGCTCGCTAGAATCGGAGCTATTCTGCGTTTGTCGAACGGGAGATGTTGACTCAGCAGTTGTGAGCTGCACGTTTGGTGCATTCGTTCGCGGGGTGGAACGTTGAGCAGCGTGTGATGCCGTTGATGACATGTTGAACATGACCACTTGCTCGTGCACTCATTGATGATATGAGTGCTGATAAGGCAGTTTGTGCACAGCTTAGCTTGTTTTACGAATTTTGTCCGGTTTTGCACAGACATTCGCTTGAATTGTGGACAGAATCTAATAAGGTGCGGGGAGTTGCAACATTGGCAAGTTTCCTTTTTAGATTCTGCCACAAGGGTTTGCGTCCTGTTGAAGGACCTGTTTTGCGCAGAATTTTGATGAGCGACTGGTTTTTGTTTGCTTGGTTGAAGCCTATTGACCCTTTCAACGATTTCATATCTCGGGGTGAGAAAGACGTTCATTTGTGACCATGAGGGTAGATCTCTTCGAGTAGAGAAAGATTGTTCCCAAAGTGACAGGGTTGTTTCTGGGAGCTTTGATGAATAAACGTACACCAGAATCGGATCCCAACTGTCTGT
Organism: Eurosta solidaginis; assembly: GCF_040869045.1. NCBI lineage: Eukaryota > Metazoa > Arthropoda > Insecta > Diptera > Tephritidae > Eurosta > Eurosta solidaginis. Next base: position 205,858,409 of record NC_090324.1, on the reverse strand, counting down.
CGTAACTCCTAGGGAGTGAAGGACGGATAGGCATTTGTTGATTGTATTTTGCAATTTCTGAAGTTGCTCACTGTTTTCGGATGGAATAGTGGCAAGAGTCTGGTTGTCAACCAGGATTCGCTTGTTTTCGTATCGTGACCGTAAAGCTTCCCAGGCAAGGTCAAAGTTATCATCGCTCAACGCATATTGCTTGACGATGGAGCCGGCTTTGCCTTGCGTTTTGTACCGGAGATGGTACAATTTCTGAGCACGGGAGAGCCTTTGGTGGTTAATATATACCGCTGTGAACACATCACGAAAAGCGGGTCATTCTTCATAGCCACCATAAAAGGTCTCCGTGTCGCATGCTGGGACTTTGAGGTAAATATTTGCCTCAGCCGGGGATTGGTCCACGCGGGGTGGTGGACTCGGCCTTGCCATCATTTTGATCAACGAGAGTTGATCGGCAATCTTTGCTTTTGTCATTTCATACGTATCAAGGCAGGCGCATTGTTTGTATTGTACTGAACTGTTGAAGTCTTCAGGGAAACTTTCGTCTGGTTTCGAAAATACCAGATCGTAAAGCGATTGAAGTCGTGCCCAATAATCATCTAGTGATTTGCCCTTTATCATGAGATACGATTCAGTGTGATCCTGAATCCGTGCTTCGTTGAATTTTAGCACAGCATCTCATCAGATTGTAACTTTCCGCGATGAACTTTTGCGCGGATGGGTCAACTGATTTGGATTTCCGGCGAGGGGATGTTGACCTTTCCTTGGCCGTTTCTTCCTTTGGGCCAACTTTTGGTTTTGTCCCGGTTTCGGACATTTTTGGGGGACTGGGAGGCATTTTATGCAAACTTTTGTGTTTTCACCAAAAAAAACCGAATAAAATATTTGTCCGCTCAGAGAACGTTCGCAAAATTCGAAGATGGAAAACTCTTCGTGCCACAGAAATTTAATAAATGGAATTTAAATTGGTGGCGGTGTTTGTGTTTTTTTTTTTTTTTTTTTTTTTGAACAATAGAGTCAAGCACGAACAACGGGACGTTCCTTAAATGATTTAAATCCGCGAAATTCGGAAGTTAGTAGTATGTATAATGTTTTGTAAAAACAAAATGTATAAAATTAAAAAAAAAATAAAATATCACAAACACTATTCACTAATATATACATGTAAATATACGTGTGGAAATAAACGTGTATTTGTAAATTACTGGTATATATAGGTATGTATATATTAGAAAATAATAATACTTGAGGTTTGTAGTGATATTTTTTAAAAATTTCCTATAGGGACGAAAATATCTCAAACTTGGTTTTGTACGACAGAATAAGTACAAACGTACATGCGCAATATACAAACGTATGTATATATGTTTGTTTGTGCGAACGTATGCACGTGATTCAGATGAGCTTCTCTGTTTATGTTTACAAACAGAAGAGTTTGTTTTGATTCGCTTTTTCCTCGCTTTAATGTCGCGTTTCTTTTGTGAAGCTGAGTGCGCTTGATTGCACTGTCGGGAGAGTGCAGCAAAGAAAGATGAAAAATTTGCAAATTTGAGCGGGGTTGAGAAATTTGATCAGCAGTACGCAACTCTCGTTGCTAATGTAGCTATACGTGCTGGGAGAATGTCGCTGGAAGAGCGACTTGAACGTGTGAGTAAACAGGTATGATGCTCTCAAAGTATGAATGCTGGAAAAGCAACTTGAAATTATTTGTACATGTATGTATGAATATTATGATTTTTATATATGCTGGCAAGCAAGAAAAAATCACTTGGAAGAAGTTGAACTGTATCGACAAGTTCAACGCTCTGTGCGAACAACGGGGTAAACTCAGCTGCAGAAGAAGTTTTTGCCGATGTTGTTCTTGCACAGTGGGTTTGAGTAGGCAAGTAAACAGCAATTTTTTGTTGGTTAAATACAACTAGAAATATGTATACATATATATATATATATATATATATAATTGGCGGATTTTGCCTATTGGTATAGCGGAATATTTTCTACCAATTTTTGGTTGCAAAAAAGTTGCAGTAAAACCAACGGTAAGAAAATTTCCGCAATATTCATGAATATATGTGGATGTATATATATGTTTTTGCAGTTTACAAAAATAATATAACTTTGCGGAAAAAAGTTGTATTATTTTCTGGTATTTTTTTTATGGAAAATAAAAAAAACTGCCTACTCACTAATTCTTGTATATACTGCTTCTTATTGTGTTGTTGTTGATTGTTGCTGATGATTAGATAGTTGTTGTTGCTGCTTGGCTGCTGGGTAAAGGTGATTTCGAAAACTGCAAAGCTTTTTCCAAACTGGCACTTAAGATTGGTGCGCCCACAATTTTTCAACAAAAATTTTGTCTTCTTTTTTAAAAATAAAAAATTTTTTTTTGTAGCATTTTTTTGGAAACGTATATATATTTTGACAATTTATGAATTTTTTTCTTTAAAATCTTTCTTTGTTTTTTTTTTTTTAATATTCGTGTATGTGTATGTGTATATATTGATAAGTATATATATGTATATATTTTTCCACTTTCCAACTCTTTCGCAGACTTTGATAAAAAAAAATGCAAACGGAACTTGATTTTAATTTTTCGTTTTTCGCACTTATATTTTTTGACAAATTTTTTCCAAAATTTTTTGTTTATATTTGTATGCTTTTTGTCTATGTATGTAGGTAAATTTTTTCTGTTTTCCAGCACTTCCTTCACTCCTCAGTTTTATATTTAAATGTTCTTTTTTATATATGTATATATTTTAAAGTAGACACTGTAGTGTTTTTGTGGTTTTTGTGTAGTTCTTGTTTTATATTTTTATTTTTAATTTTTTGCACGAACGAAAATTCGATTTTAATTAAATTTTATAGTTTGTAATTTTTAGGGCGGGCCAAAGATGGCTGCGTAGGACAATGAACGAACCTCACCTGGTCTTTCTTCGCTACACTCCACTTCACTAAATACAAAGATGTTGACAGTTTTTTTCATAAAATGTTATAAGTTCACAAATTTTATTACCTTAATTATTACAAATTAATTTCCAACTTCAAATTTTTACTTCTTACAACCTCGAAGCCAATAGGTATAAAAATATTCAAATATATAATATATTCAAAATAAATGCAAATATATGCAGAGTATTGAGCGCGTCCGCGATTGCCGATTGATAATGCTTGACTGGTTCGTTGCAATTATTGTGGATGACGATTGTAGTGAATGCGTGTTGGCGCCTTTCCACTCGCCGCGCACGGCTGCGCATAGCATTTTCGCCGCCGTCTGAATATTGTTGGAGGCGGCTTAAACACCCATATCGTACAAAAAAATTCTAGAGTCACCCCGTTCCACCTTTATGGCGATATCTTGAAAAGGCGTCCACCTATAGAATTAAGGCCAACGCCCTTTTAAAATACTCATTAACACCTTTCATTTGATACCATATCGTACAAACAAATTCTAGAGTCACCCCTGGTCCACCTTTATGGCGATATCTCGAAAAGGCGTCCATCTACAGAACTTAGGCCCACGCCCTTTTAAAATACTCATTAATACCTTTCATTTGATACCCATATCGTAAAAAATAAATTCTAGAGTCACCCCTGGTCCACGTTTATGGCGATATCTCGAAAAGGCGTCCACCTATAGAACTTAGGCCCACTCCCTTTTAAAATTATCATTAACCCATTTCATTTGATACCCATATCGTACAAACAAATTCTATAGTCAGGCCTCGTCCACTTTTATGGCGATATCCCTGAATGGCGTCCATCTATAGAGCTATGCCCCACTTTCTCTTAAAATACTCTTTAATACCTTCCATTTGATACACATGTCATACAAACACATTCCAAGGTTACCCTAGGTTCTTTTTACAACACGGTGATTTTCCCTTACTTTGTTTCCACAGCTCTCAACTGAGTATGTAATGTTCGGTTACACCCGAACTTAGCCTTCCTTACTTGTTTTATCATAATGATAACAGTTGAATAACAAATTAAACTATTTAGTAGGTGATATAGTAGATGACGACACATCTCATAGAACAATATTTCAATTACCTGTAATGGGATTTATCATCTTGATTGAGAAATCATAGCCATCTTCACCTTGCCCAAATATAATGGGATATTGCAGTGTTGTAGTTGATTCTTTCGATGATGTAGAACAATATCACGGGACTCCAAATTTGCTCCAACGACAACAATCGCAACTTCATCGATTGTAGGTGCATTAAAACGTCCTACATGTTGGCCCACAGGAGTTTTATGTGCTCTGATAACAATTTTGTCATCATCAGATGGCATCATATCCCTTGCACTTTAAATAATAAAATTAATTGATGGTGTTCGTGAAATAAGTTTTGTATTGTCCAACTATTGACCTTTTCAATGAATTGTTATTATATTGATTTCTTGTGGAGAATTGCCCATAAAATAAGTTTGCAAAAACTTGTAGCCGCTTTCTGACAGTGGTAACAAAAACCTAAAAAATAAATCAATGTAAAGCGCGATAACCTCCGAAGAGATCTAAGGCCGAGCTTCTCTTCCAATTTGCGTCGTGCTCCTATTTTTTTTCCTACAAATTGGTGGGATGGGACCTACTTGTTTAATGCCGACCCCGAACGGCAAGGCAGATGAGTTTTCACTGAGAGCCTTTCATGTCAGAAATACGCTCGGAGTGCTTGCCAAACACTGCCGACGGGCAACCCCGCTTAGAAAATTTTTCTTCTAATTGAAAAAACTTGTTTCTAAATTTTTTGATGTTGCTTTTTCCGGGGCGTGATCCCAGGATCTTCGGTGTGGTAGGCGGAGCACGCTACCATCACACCATGGCGGCCGCCTGCTCTTTGATATATTTGACCATGTATCTGTAAAGGGAAAAAATGTATTGTAAAAATATGTAAGCTGCATATACTATACAAACCTTAAAGGATGGCATGAAATTTTCCCGAACTACTTTTGTCGCTCTAAATGATGTCATTTGGAAGCAGTCGTTGTATTGCTGAATATACTTTGTAGGGAATCTGTTCCTATTCCTGAAACCAATGAGTACAATGGTTCTGGAGGTGGAAGCAATGATATCAATTTCACCTTTCCATTTACGCAACACAATCCATTGGCTTCATTTTTGTATTTCAATGCCTTACAATATTGGCAAACTGAGTTCATAGGTCCAATAGTAACACACAGTTGTAGGCACCGTAATCAATTGACATATCGTAACGAAAAGCAGCTACATTCAAACTTGCACCATTATGAGTCGTACGTCGCGCTTCACCGGTCTTCTCTGAATTCTTCGACGCTCATTGCGATCTTCACGTTCCTGGATGTGATTAGATAGATAGTTCATTTGATTCGTTGCATTTGGGGTTCATATTTAAAAGGAAAGGGAGGCATATTTAAAAAGACACAAACAAACAACACTTTTATCTTAATAGCAATTTGTCGCTTTTAAATTTATAAGTATTATAGATGCACAGCAAAGAGACGTTTACATACCAAGTGAAATTTTACAAAATTTGTTTTTGAGTAGGTATTCACTAAAAACGTTTGCAAGATAAATGTACGCGATTTATTTTTGTTCAAAAAATTACACATTTTTGATTTTAAAATAATTCAATATAGGCAAGCACAGCTTTCACAAATTACTTACAGATTTTAATACGAAAATTTTTAAAAGTAACTGCATTCTAAAAGAATACATTTAGGGATGCCATGAAAAATATTAGAAATAGATACTCAGTTATTTTGTCCTTACGATCAGCATACTCGTACAAATTAGCATAAAAAATATATTGAAAAATTTAATTTCCTTAGTACACAAACATTAGCATATGCAAACAAACATACCAAAAAATTTAACTTTGTTTAAGAATTTTAAAGGAATGCTTAAAATTTTTTACAAAAAACTATTTTTCAGGATATATATGCATTTTTAACCATTTATCTTGCATTAGCTTGGCAACACGCATGAATATTTATCAAGCTGATGGGTCATTATTTTACAAATCTTACGGATTTGTAGAAAAAAATTTTCACTTTTTTAAAAGACACCATATTTATTTGTTGGAATATTTTCGCAATTTAAGTCAACATATATATCAGGATTTCCTCGAAAAAAACTTTTTCAGAGATCTGCATCTGCTTAGATTCGATGGTTAAGCAAACTTGCCCACTGGTTATACGGCAGAGGCTGTCACACGTCCCAATTACCCATGCGATATATGTATCCATGAATTTACTTATAACTCATCTTGAATCATTGAATTGTATTGTATACATATTGAATTATATATTACCTTGAATTATACCCTATTATACTCCCCAAAAGTACTGAATAGCACTTAGCTTCAAATTTCCCATTGGGAATATTCATTTTTATCATTGTCATTGTACAGAAATAAAAAAAAAAACCTGTTTTTTCCTGTGCTGCAGAAAAATTGTTATAATTTCTAATAATAAAAGTTTATATTATATAAATTTTATTGTGCCTCAATTAACCTTCCATCAATTTTATTGTGCGAACATCTGCAAATCACCGAGCATTGTCGGTTTCCTAGTGCATTGCGGTGTATAAAAAGAAAGTTTAAATGCATAATTTTCCATGAGCCTATGCAGTCTGACTTCGACCTTCGCAAGTCATTGTGAATACAAAGATACCTGTGGTCACATCACCTGCCGTACAGGATTTGATACCAGCGTCACCGCCATCTCACTCCACCACTTCGCCACCACAACATCACCATCATCACCACATCATCGCGATCACCGCATTCGCAGTAGGATAACCTATACAACAGGTGAGTGTTGTCATATCCCTTAAGGTGTAACTAATGGTCCTTCGTCGCCATTGACGAAACCAGTACTTTAATAATATACATACACGTAATATATTAAGTATATCACCCGAATAAATTTTGGTGGCTCCCGCCAAATACAAATTTCTCCCGCCAGAATTATATTATCCCGCCAAAAATACCTTATATACATATATATATATATATATACATTTTCACCCCAATATACACCTGTACATAAAAGCAGTGCATTAAAAAATTTCGAGGCAAATCCCCCACAAAGTTACACAAAGTTAGCTCATTGCCCTTTAATACTTCTGTCCCTTGCGGTTTATTTTAAATACATATCCCCACATCTGTAGTATTATTCGCGATACCCAGCAGAAAATTTGGTCACATTTACCTTGCTTGAAATACCCAGCAGTAAATTCTGCAGGTCATCCCAACTGGCCCAGACTACTCCCAGTTCAGTCTAACTGTTCCTAGCCTACTCCACTCTCGACCAATAGGAAAGCTTCTGCCTTTGGTATTCCCTCACAATAAACACCAGGTAGTCCCCAAAAATTCCCAAAATAGCTAAAGTGAAATTAGGCAAGTCTCTTTTTAGAATGGCTACCATGGCCGAAAATAAATTTACATCCGAAACGGATATCTTTCCGGATTACTGCGCTCGGTTCGGCACAACCGAGATCCAAGATAACACCGAGGCATCCCTAAAAAATTAAAGATACAAATAGCGATGCGTTCTGGGAAAGGTTACAGAGCGCATATGACGCCGTCGTAGAGTCAGATGACAACGACCTCCCCTCAGATTTTAAGGCTTCAGCTTTCAATAAATACCGCACCTGCCTTATAGCGTATGAGGACACAAATTAATAACTGCCTCCAGATATTAGCAACCCAACAAGTCTAGACTGATAATTGGGATCCCATATTAATATATCTGGTAACCTCAAAACTCCCAGAAAATACAGTTGCGCTTTGGGACCAATCTTTAAGCTCCAGAAGGGACCTACCGAACTGGTTCCAAATGGCCCAGTTTCTGACAACTCGCTACGAGATAGTGGAAAGGGTGAATCAATGGCGACCAGCCAAACTCCGATATAATCCACCCTCCACAAATTTCTCAAGGTCTTCCCCAAGTCAGAACAACCCCCAGTTCAGGCAGGCTCAACCCCAAAGCCAAAGCCGCAATCCCCGCACAATAACAACTCCCTCACACACTCAAATTCTCACGCGACAGAACATCATAAGATTTATGCTTGCAAACTGTGCAAGCAGTCTTCGCACACGCTACAGAGTTGTTTGCGCTACAAAAAACTGTCGATCCAGAGCGTAGAAAATTTGTAAAAGAAAACAATCTGTGCGAAAATTGTTTATCCCAGACGCACCTTCTACAGGATTGTTCAAGCCCAAAAACGTGCCTTCACTGTCAAGGGCGGCACAACTCCATTCTTCACGAGACCGGAGTACTCCGTCAAACCACTGGAATGCGAAGATCGACATCCCAGTTAACAACCATAGGAACTAGCAGTACCAGCCAACAAAGCGTCAATCAAGCAGCAGGTACGGAGGAGTTTCCCTCTACCTCAAACGCGGCCATTATCCAGACATTCCACTCCGAGCAAGACAACAGGATAATACTCCCCACCGCGATTGTCTCCGTAGAATACAGAGGGGAAATCTTTAAACTTAGGGCATTAATCGACCAAGGTTCGGAAGGAAGTTTCGTCTCTTCCAAAGTTCAGGCAAAGCTGAAGCTCTCCTACAAGCATTCACTCTTTGAAATATCGGGCATGGGAGGAGGAGTCGTGCTCCAATAAGCTATGCTCCCTAACTTTGGTCTCAAGGGATAACAAAGATAAAATCAAAGCCCAAGCAATAGTCTTACCTAAGCTCACAAGGCTACTCCCAACCCCCATACTTACCCACGAGCAAAGTAGTAAATGGTCGCACATATAATTAGCCGACCAAGATTGACAAAACCCCTCCCAAATCGATCTGGTGTTAGGCAGCAACCTCATTCCCCAAATAAGGCTAGATGACATCGAGAAAATCTCTCCCACGTTGCTAGCACAGAGCACCATATTTGGCTGGATTCTAAGCGGCCAAATCCCCGAAAAGGTGGCAGCGCACTCTACCCAAGCCTGGGAAGTGTCTGAAGCATTAGACCAACAGCTCAGACAGTTTTGGGAAATAGAAGAACTTCCTAGGCCCTCGATGATAAATCCCGAATATCGCATATGTGAGAACTTTTATCAAAACACCACCACTCGTATGGGTGACCGTCGATATATGGTTCGGCTCCTTTTTAAACCAACATTCCCGAACGATTTCGACCTAGGTCAATCCCGTACTGTAGCCTTACGACAGTTCCACAGCACGGAACGTTCCATCTCAAAAAAGGGCGATCTCAAACATCAGTACGACCAGGTACTCGAAGAATATCTGTCCCTAGGCCACATGGAAGAATGCAGCCCCAATGAAGTAGAATGCAAAGGCAAATACTACTCTTTCTATCTCCCCCACCATGCGGTCGTTAAACCAGAAAATAAAACGACAAAGGTTCGTGTAGTGTTCAACGCGTCGAAAATATCCGGTTCCGGTAACTCCCTAAACGACGTTTTATGCACTGGGCCAACCCTACAATCTGATTTACGGCGTATGATACTAAAATAGCTTACGTATCAATACGTTTTCAATGGCGACGTTGAAAAAATGTACCGTCAAATTTCCCTACATCCCGATGATCAACACTATCAGAGGATCATCTTTCGCACATCTCCAAATGGTCCAATAAAGGACTTCAAGTCGAAACAGTAACTTTCGGTGTCAATTGCGCGCCATATTTGGCTAAAAGAACTCTGCACGAGCTCGCGAAAGATGTAGCCAACTCCCACCCAAACGCAGCCCCCATACTTAAAGCCGAAACTTATGTGTTGTTGTTTTAGCATGGCCAGAGAAGCCACCTCGTTCCTGGAAAACCTGCATCCCAACCGAACTGCGCAGATCATTAACCTGATAGGTAATACCACTTGCCGACATGTGCGCAGCAAGGATAATCCCGCAGATATGGGCACTAGAGGATGCACCCCCCTCGAGCTAGCTAGCTCATCCCAATGGTGGAATGGTCCAGAGTGGCTTTCCCGACCCCCCAAGGACTGGCCAACACCAACGGCCAGAAATATTGTACCCCCCGAACTTCGCCGAGTCGAAATACTGCATGCCGCTGAGGAGACTGACGATATCCTATATCGGTTTTCCTCTTACTCTCGAGCTCAACGCGTCATTGCATATGTTCTGAGGTTCATACGTCGGGCGAAAGATGCTGTAAACGACATCCATGATCCTTTCACCTCGCTATCTCATGCCGAACTCAAACGAGCGAAACACCGTCTGATCATCCCGGCCCAAACCCGATATTTCGGTCCAGAACGAATCTGCCTAGAGGACTCGAAACCCCTAGGGAAACGTAGTTCCCTGTTGGTACTTGACCGCTTCCTGGATACAAACGGGATTCTCCGTGCCAACGGACGATTAGTAAATGCCGACATGACCTACAATGAGTGTCATCCCATCATTCTCCCCGAAAAAAGCTCGATTTACTATCCTCTATATAAGGTTTCTACACAAGACCTTTCTCCATGCGGACGTGATGCAACAAGCTGTAAGACAAGAGTTCTTCATATCCCGGCTTAAACCCCTAATAAAAAGTGCATTTCCCAATGTAAAGTGTGCACCATTCATAAGCAACAAACGCACTCCCATATAATGGCAGCTTTACCCCCCGAACGATGTACCTTCGCGCCCCCGTTCACTACCACTGGTGTAGACATCGCCGGCCCGTTTCAAATAAAAGCTTCTAAGCTCCGGTCTCCCAAGATGATGAAAGGCTATGTTGCCGTCTTTGTCTGCTTCGCCACCAGAGCCGTCCACTTGGAATTATGTTCCGGCCTCACCGCCCAAGCATTCCAAGCAGCCTTCACCCGCTTTGTAGGACGCCAAGGATATACCAGCCAAATGATGAGCGACAACGGCACCACCTTCGTAGGAGCTAAGCGGGCCATGGAAAAGGAGTTCCTATCCTTTCTCAAAGAAGTCTCATCCGACATCGTACAGAAGTACGCCCCACAAGGAATTAATTGGAAGTTTATACCACTCGGGGCCCCTCACATGGGCAGATTATGGGAATCCGCTATCAAAAGCTTTAAAACCCACTTCAAAAAGGTCGCCGGAACTCACCGCTTCACTTTTGAAGAATTTTCCACCTTACTGGTACGAATGGAGGCTGTTTTGAACTCTCGCCCCATCTCCAAACTGTGTCAAGACCCAAACAATCTCACGGCCCTCACACCGGGTCATTTCCTACGAGGCGCGGCCTTGCTCTCCATCACCGAACCGAACTATGAACACCTCTCTATGATTAACCGTTGGGAACGGTTGAAAGTTTTACATCATCAGTTCAGCAAACGCTGGAAAAGTGATTATCTCATGGAGCTGCACAAGCGATATCGATGGAGGACAACCCAACTTCCGCCTCGAAAAGGCGACCTCGTAGTCATAAAGGAAGACAACCTATCCCCTACTAAATGGCGCCTAGGACGGGTGGAAGACACTCATCTAGGAAGAGACGGCCATATTCGAGTAGTTGACGTACGTACCTAGAATGGCGTAAGGCGTATAAAGGCCCATCACAAAATTGTGTTTCCTACCGCCCTCTGAGCCTGACTCAGGTCTCAAAGCAGGTAGCATCCCCAGAACGTAATACAGTCCAACCCCCTTTGCTATCGTAAAATATACATAAATAAGCTTAATCCCTGCTAACACTCCACTCCCAACATCATGAGTGACTAAACTTTATTTTATCCTATATTCCTCAGATGGATCGCCAACGCCCTCCAGTCCCCGCACCGCGCCGCTCGCTAGCATCACAGGTGACAGTGCCCACAGCTCGCCAACGACGTGACGAAGACCTGCCCGACTACCGACGATGCCGTTTATGCATGCGACCCCATGCACTATCAATGTGCTCCGTTTTCGCTGCCATGCAGCCCCAACAACGCGCCTTGGTCGCACGTGCACACAATTATTGCACAAACTGCTTGGCACTATCACACGCGACACGCCAACTCCATTCATCGCGCCGCCACATGCCGCGCCATCGCAGCAGTGGGAACTACCAGCCACCACAACCACCACCCGCTGCAAGAACATCCAGCGTTCGCCGCAACCATCGCGCACCGACCGTGTCCGATCGAAAATACTCATTCAAATAAATTAGCGGTATCCGACAGATGATGTTCTGGTTCACCCTGGTCCACATTTTGGTCGATATCTCGAAAACGCCTTCACATATACAACTAAGGGCCACTCCCTTTTAAAACCCTCATTAATACCTTTAATTTGATAGCCATATCATACAAACACATTCTAGAGTCACCCCTGGCCACGTTTATGGCGATATCTCGAAAAGGCGTCCACATATAGAACTAAGGCCCACTCCTTTTTAAAATACTCATTAACACCTTTCATTTGATACCCATATCGAACAAAAAAATTCTAGAGTCACCCCTGGCCCACCTTTATGACGATATCTCGAAAAGGCATCCACCTATAGAACTAAGGCCCACTTCCTTTTAAAATACTCATTAACACCTTTCATTTGATACCCATATCGTACAAACAAATTCTAGAGTCACCCCTGATCCACCTTTATGGCGATATCTTGAAAAGGCGTCCACCTATAGAACTAAGGCACACGCCCTTTTAAAATATTCATTAACACCTTTCATTTGATACCAATATCGTACAAACAAATTCTAGAGTCATCCCTGGTCCACCTTTATGGCGATATCTCGAAAAGGCGTCCATCTACAGAACTTAGGCCCACGCCCTTTTAAAACACTCATTAATACCTTTCATTTGATACCCATATCGTAAAAAATAAATTCTAGAGTCACCCCTGGTCCACGTTTATGGCGATATCTCCAAAAGGCGTCCACCTATAGAACTTAGGCCCATTCCCTTTTAAAATTATCATTACTTAACACATTTCATTTGATACCCATATCGTACAAACAAATTCTAGAGTCAGGCCTGGTCCACCTTTGTGGCGATATCCCTGAATGGCGTCCATCTATAGAACTATGCCCCACTTCCTCTTAAAATACTCTTTAACCCTTAGACGGGCAAAATAAAAATATCAAAATTTTGGGTTTGAAAATTTTAGTTTATGTATAATTTCTCTTTGCTGAGGTCATATTCGAAATCGGATTCCTAAAACTCCGTCTACTTTTGGCGCTAGGCCCCAAAATTTGGAGATCGTCTGTACACGGTCTTGCCCGTGTAAGAGTAGAAAATGGCCGAGGTGATTAAACAGGTATTTAATACAATAAAACAACTTTATTCAAGAAAAATAGTACATAAACGGTAAGAAAAGTATTACAGTATTAAAAAAAACAAAATTTAAGGCGCGATAACCTCCGGAGAGATCTAAGGCCGAGCTTCTCTTCCAATTTGCATCGTGCTCCTCTTGATTTTCCCTACAAATTGACCGGACGGGACCTACATGTTTTATGCCGACTCCGAACGGCATCTGCAAGGCAGATGAGTTTTCACTGAGAGCTTTTCATGGCAGAAATACACCCGGAGCGCTTGCCAAACACTGCCGAGGGACGACCCCGCTTAGAAAAATTTTCTTCTAATTTAAAAACCATATTTCTAAAATTTTGATGTTGCTTTGCACGGGGTGCGAACCCAGGGCATACGGTGTGGTAGGCGGAGCAAGCTACCATCACACCACGGTGGCCGCCACCGCTTTTACATTATTCATGAGTGTGATAATCCCTGAAACAGTTTTTGCTACTTGAGTAACATAAATGTATTTGAGATTTTGTACAAATGGTATGTGTATCTGATTTCTTGCAAAGCTTGCACGAGCCTTTTGAACTCCAATCAGGAATATGGTCAAACCTCTCATATCTTATGCTCTCCCGGTGGTGTATTGCTCTTTTACCTGTGGATAACACGTGGGGTGCTTGGGGGCCGTCCGACTGTTAGCCTATCAGTAGAAGCACACAGATCTTTAGCTAACTCCAAACGAAACTGGTATAACGTCAAACGTCTTACCCGTTGGTTGCTCTCGGAATATGATGAATTCTTTCGACGATATAATATGAAGGCATTGGTGATCGCCACATCAAGTAGATGATAAAATATGTGCGAATGGTATTCACTTACCTGTCCTCTAGGGCCAACAGTTGGTAATGGTGAATGCGGTCTCTTTGGTGGCTTACTGGCCGTCCTGGTAGTAGTGCGATTTAAAGAGGAAGCTTTAGAAGTAGATATTTGCCTATCGCGTGGTGTGGTGTTAGTATCCTATACTTTATCTGTTGGTTCAGGTGGGAGCCTTTGTGTTTTTGAAGCTACCGTTGCTGATGAAACATCAGTAAGTACGCTAAGATCCAGTAAAAGGCCATCCCCCTTTTCAAAATTGTCATTGTCTACCTCATCTAAAACTACCGTTATCATTTCTGATCAACAACGTAATCTGGGTCTGCTATACTGTCGCTATCATCCCCGTTCTCAGAACCTTCATCAGACAAAATATTTAAGTTCATCAACTGCTCGATTTCTTCGTCTGTCATTGAAGATAGATTGAATTTCTTCTTTTATCTTCGTTAGTCAGCTCCTGTGGCTTTTTCGCACAGTATCTTCTTTTTTTCTGTGGTCTACCTCCTTTCATTTTCTGAAAATACCAGTACCACATACAAAACTAGCCTTTACAGACGTAAAAAGCAAGGAAAAACTAGTTGACCACAATAAACTAGTGTTGCGTTACTCCATCAAATTAGTAATTTTTGTTAACCTTACCCGGGCAAGACCGTCCAGGGAAGGTCTTAACAAAACACTAAACAGCACCATATTTTCTTGGTGCGATATTGAGCCAAACATGAAATATGAAAATCAAAAAAATTTTAAGTTACCTTAAAAATGCCCAATTAAATTAATTCACTGGAAATCACTTCTTTATTAATTTTGAATGTGCAAAATTCCTAAGACAATTTATGCGTCACTTTTCACTCCGTCTCGCGCTAAAACTAACAAAACAGTTGAATAGTTCCACTTAAGAGCTTTTTTTATGAATTAGGAAGAAAGAACGTTTAATATTCAATGAACCGTTACCTTACAGCAAGCGAGCGTTATACGATTTGAATGTGAATACGTAAAAAGCAAAGACCTTCTGCAGACGGTCTTGCCTGACAAAGGGTTAATACCTTCCATTTGATACACATGTCATATAAACACATTCGAGGGTTACCCTAGGTTCTTTTTACAACATGGTGATTTTCCCTTACTTTGTCTCCACAGCTCTCAACTGAGTATGTAAAGTTCGGTTACACCCGAACTTAGCCTTCCTTACTTGTTTTTATTTTATTTTTTAAGTAATAATATTTGAATTATAACTGCGTTAAAAAGATTTAATTATAAAAAATCGAAATAATGAATCAAAAATGATTTTTTTAAATAAATATTACATACTGTTTCCCCGACGAATATTTTCCAAAAAATATATATAACATGCGATACACTTTCATCTAAAAAAACTCTTTTTATTTTAAGTTGGGCAATTTTGTGGTTCAAAAGATATTAACTCATTTCTGACCTGACCTCGTGCAACTTCCTTATATTTACTTGCAGCAGGTACGTGCTACAATTGTATACAGACAACGCCTGCCTGTG
Source organism: Eurosta solidaginis (assembly GCF_040869045.1). Lineage (NCBI taxonomy): Eukaryota > Metazoa > Arthropoda > Insecta > Diptera > Tephritidae > Eurosta > Eurosta solidaginis. The sequence goes on along the minus strand of NC_090324.1, from coordinate 205,842,888 downwards.
TATGCATGCATGGTCAACTTATCTACACTTAGCAGGTAGCTAGTTTTACGAAATTATTATTTATGTCAGAATTAGTATAAGTAGTTGTAAGATTGTAAATTGAAAACAGAATTAAATTTTATTTCAATATAGAAATATCGCTCATTTCATTAATTCAGAAAGTTCTTGTTTTATTATTGCCAGTTTTAAATAAATATTATTAGGAAAATGCCGAAACTTAAGTGTTTTAATCCATTTTATTTGTGTCCGCACCCAAACACCAAAAACTACGGGACTCTGAGAAAAGTAAAACAAAAAAAATAATAATAATAATTAACGCTGGATATTCCTGTAACAAAAAAAGTGAAGGAACAAAGAATTTGCAACAAATGCCGGCTTAAGATATCTAAAATCAACAAAGATAATGAGGTTTGTATATACTTGCGCATATAATAATATAATATTTATTTATTTATCAGTCTACAAATTAAACAATTATACAGACCAAATATACCGACACTTAATTCTCAGATGTAATACACGATATAAACAACATAAGCAGTCATCAATTTTAAAGAAATATATAAACAGTATTTAAGTAATTAAACGCTTGACAATTTCAATTAAAAACTTAGAACTAAGCAAAAGTTAAAATGTTGTAAATGTCTTAAAATGTACTCACCAAAGATTTTATGAATTTATGAAATTGACAATAAAGCAAATTAATAGTAGATAAAATATATACAGAATAGAATTTATACAGAGTCCATTCGATTGCATACATATTAAAATAATGATCACAACGCAATTTTGCAAACAAGTTTCAAGTAACTAGTACTTCATATTTGAAACAGAGGGTTGAACAGTATATCACGGTTTAGCGTTCTTTGCTTCATTTCGAGTTACAAATTTAATGTAGTTAAAAGGTATTTTTTAATACCAAGAAACGAGTCGCAGATGTCTAAATTTTTACAGTGTTTATTAAGTTCACGACATAAACAGCGAAGTTGTTCGTGCATTTCATAATTCGACCTGCATGTAGCTACAAAAATTGATTGAAAATGTCGAGATGGCCTAACAGGAACGTTGAACTTAATTTCACCAACCAAAAATGGACTATTTATTGACCCTCTTATTAATTTAACAATAAATAAGATACCAAGCATCTCGCTGCGGCTCTGCAATGTGTGCAACTGTATTAGTTTTAACCGGCTGTTTTAAAGCGAAAATGAAAAATTGTTTCTGGACCGACTCCAGCTTGTCAGAATGAACCTGATAACGCGGATTCCAAATTATTGAAGCGTATTCCAAAGTAGGTATGATCAATGATATAAAAAGAGTTTTTGTAACGTATGGGTCATTAAATTCTTTAGACCAACGTTTAACGAAAGCCAAAGTACCTTTAGCGCTATTCATGCAAGATTCAATATGAAGTTTAAAATCGAGTTTTGGGTCCATTGTAACGCCTAAATCAATAAAATTAGTGACTTGCTTGATTACATATTCGCCAATAACATAATCATGGGATTGGAAGGACTTCCTTGTAAAACACATGAACTTACATTTAGGTAGGTTTAGTGACATGGCGTTTACATTACACCAGTCACCTAGGCTATCCAGATCAGCCTGAAGATATGCCCTATCCACGAGTGAGTGGATATGCATTATAAGTTTGACATCATCAGCGTAGATCAACGGCTTTCAGCTCTTCAAAACACTAGGAAGGTTATTAATGAACAACAGGAACAAAACCGGACCAAGATGGATGCCTTGAGGACCACCAGAAGTTACGTTTATGAACCGAGACCAACAATTATTAAATATAACTGTTTGTTTTCTTTCCTTCACATAAGAAGAAACCCAAGATAGAAGCAAAGGAGGAAATCCTAACCGATCAAGTTTGAATAAAAGTGTAGAATGAGAAACTTTATCAAATGTCTTACTAAAATCAGTATAAATAACATCAACTTCACAATTAGTCTTAAAACTGTTGGATACAAAGGTTGTAAACTCGAGCAAGTTGGACACCGTTGATTTACCCTTGCAAAAGCCATGTTGTGAAATTATTAATTATTGTTATTAATGAAGATGCTCTCAAAGCAATCTGTTTTGTGATAATCAATTCAAATATCTTAGGAATATTGTTGAGTTTGGCTATTCCTCTATAATTTATAACACACGTTCTGCTTCCATTTTTATGCAGTGGTATAATGAATCATTCTTTACACTTCTTGGGGAATACCCCTTGCTTCAGGGATGCATTAACAAACAGGCTAGAGGTCGATATAAGTATCGAGCACAAGATTTCAGCACTACCGACTGAATTTGATCCGGAACACTAGAGTAAGAAATTTTCAAATTTTCCAGATGAGTTAAAATATCAGCAGTACATATATATGGGACTGCCTGGGAATCCCGAGGAGACAATCTGAAAGGATAATTCGATGGCGGGTAATCATAGGTGTTTGAATAATTAGATTCGAAGGAATCCGCAAACATGTTAGCAATTTCGAAGCTACCGTTGAAAATATGATCATTTAGCTTCATTGTAGAAGGGAACCCTTTTATCTTCCTTTTTGAATTAACGAAGCTGTAAAACGACTTAGGATTGAAAAAAAATTGGCTTTTAATCCTACTTGAATAAACATTGGTCTCTCTTCGCTTCACTCAAACGCACAAAAAGAAAGATGTTTATATTTTTTAGTTTTTTCCGAAAACGTTATAATTTTCTTAATATTATTTTTGAAATGAATGCAAACTTTCACACAATTCACTTTTTACAAATTGGTAACCTCAAATACCAATAACTCTCTATATGTATAAAAATGTATACAAAAAAGGATCGCGTCCGCGTTTGCCGCTTGTTATTGCTAGACTGGTTCGTGCAATTATTGCTGATGACGATGGTAGTGAATGCGTGTTGGCGCCTTTCCACTCGTCGCGCACGGCTGCGCATAGGAATTTCGCCGCCGTCTGAATGTTGTTGGAGGCGGCTTAAACATCCTGCTCGCCCTGCAGGGAGGTGCTTGTAAGGACCTTCTGCAGTTCCTGCAAGGCGCGGATGGTGGTATTTGAGGCGCGACTGGCTATATTACATCGTTGGCAGGCCTTGTGGGGTATGCGTGATCGTGCGCTTTGGCATATGTTCCGGTTTGTGGGTTGCAGCTGGTTTCTTCGATCGGTCCGCTGCTTGTGGCAGTGGAGGCAGAGCCCACACTGAAGGCAGTTGTCGGTCTCTGCCGTGAGAGCAAGATGGATGTCATCCTGGAAGTATAAGAGCAGACAGAGAAACAAGAAGGAGTTGAATAGAGCGGATGATAAACGGAGAGTTCATACGGAAAGTTAATTATATAAGGAATATGTATATAAGTTAGAGGGCTGTGCTCGAAGAGTGTTCCATTGGAAGGAAGCACAGTTTAACTAAGGGGCGTATAACAAGCCGATTTTGGGTGCGAACCTCTACAACCCGAATATGGTTGCCAGGGCCGAGGCGAACGTTCTCGATTCGTCCCAGACGTCACTCGGTGGGTGGGAGTGAATCTTCTTTAATTACGACGAAGTCGCCTGGTTGGGGATTTCGTTGTGCCGTTTGCCATTTATAGCGCTTCTGAAGGTCCTTCAGATAATCCTCTTTCCAGCCGACTGAATTGGTGATGAAGTGATTTGAGTTTTTCCCATCGATTTATCCAGGAGAGCAGTTCCGCGTTTGGCTCAGGAATGGTTAGTAGTAGTGCACCTCGGGTGAAGTGGCCCGGAGTAAGCGCTGTGAAGTCAGTTGGGTCCTGGGATAGTGAGATTAGAGGCCTCGAATTTAGAACTGCTTCAATACGCACCAACAGCGTCGCGAATTCTTCGAATGTAAACTTGTGGGATGCAGCGGTTTTTTTGAAGTGGGAAAACTTTTTCCTGCGGACTCCCACAAGCCGCCCATATGAGGGGCACTGGGTGGAATATACTACCATTTTATTCCCTGGGGGCATATTTCTGGACAATGTCCGCAGAGCATTCGTTAAAAAATTTAACGAAGCCGCATTCGAGTGCGCGCTCAGCGCCAGTGAACGTTTTACCATTGTCGCTCATCATTTTTGAGGGATACCTCGTCTGCCAACGAATCGGGCGAATGCTGCTCGAAAGGCTTCGGTGGTAAGGTCCGAACATAAATCGAGGTGTACTGTCTTTGTGGAAAAACAGACGAATACAGCCACGTACCATTTTATATGATAGTCCACCTCAGAAATGATTCTTTTATTTGGAATGGACCTGCAAAGTTGTTTAGGCAGGATGCCTAACTTTTCCGCATCTGATTGCGACCCCCCCAATGCAACTCTGCAAATCGATACTCGATACTCGAATTAATTTATAACCACCCACACCATCACCCTCATGCATGTGCATGCATGTACATGCGCGTGTATGTGTGCTTTTTGTCAGCACTCATGCATATGCATGTCGGGGTTGATGTGTGGGTGCCTTTCCCCTCCAAAACGGAGGATTTTGCGGGTCAACGGTTGTAGCTTGCTATACAACCGGCCTCTTTGATTTCAACAGCCAACCAGCACGCATCTGCCGCCAACGATCTCCACTGTTTTCCAGAATATATTCAGGTAATATTGTAACCAGGTTATATATATATATTCACATAATAAAGTTCACCCATTATAACGAGGAAAATCCTCCCGTGTTCTTCTTTCTTTTCTATTGAGTGAGTCATCCATTGAGCGAGATCGACCCTTGTGCGCCTACCCACTGCCGGTTTACGACGCACTCAGGCCGAACATTTGGTCCTATCTCACCAGGAATTGGAAACAGCACCTTAACAATACAGTCCACAACATAATTAGCCCGAAAAATTCATCAGGAAAAGTAGTTTGCCCACCAACAAAAAAGTCTATTATTTAATACCAACGTCAAAACACTGAGCAAGCGACAGCCAGCGGAAGCCACTGCATCACACAAACTACTTGCCACATAAGCGCCACTATACAAATCGCCATAAAAAGCCAGAGTAAGTGCAATATTTCTTGCCACATTTTTTTTGGTTGGTTAAAAACAATAAATAAAAAGTGCGAAAAATCATTTAAAGTGCCATACGTGATTGTAGTTAACCGCGAAAAGTGTGAAAAAACTGTGTAGTGCCAAAAAAGAAAATAAGTGCAAACGCGTTGCATTAACGTCGGTTAAGATTCCTTGTGACTATCTGGTCTGTCCCCCCACCAGCGGTAAGGCTCCCCAGACACAGCACAGGGAAGAGGTGCATATAACCTCACTTTCACAAAAATTTCACGCCATTTGACTGCGGAAAAATTTAATTTCTTTTGCGTCACTATTATTTTCACTAATTTCCTTAATCAATCTTGTTACACAGTTTTTTGTTCTTTGTTGCATAAGATCTATTTCACGGTTTCACACTTTTCGTCGAGTTTATATCAACGCGCGCACTTAGTATACAATACAATTTAACTTGGAAGTGGCGAGTGGCCCCCTTTATTTACACAAAACACATTGGTGTTGCTTCCCCCTGCTCCCTGTTTTACGGCACAAATAAGCTGCAAAGTCAGTGAAAAAATAAACAAATTGAAAGCGTTAAATAAAGAGTTTTTCTATATTTTAATCATTGTTGGTTGGGTGATTCGCACAGGTTTTTTCAGTTTTACAACCCCTTTTTAATTTGATCACAAATTTTAATCCATGAACATGGAATCATATATTAGATTGGCCGATCGAATAATCGAATTCGAGGCCGATTTTAATGACATCAATGCGGCTCTGCACACTGTGCACACTCTTGCAATACAGCAAAAAGAGTTGCAAGCTAAGTGGGAAAAAGCAGAGAACGCCCTAGAGGAGTTGCTTGGCTCTGACACGCTCGACGCAAAGAAAATTGCAGCGGTCAAGATCAAGCATAAAGCGGCATATGCCGTATTCCTAAGATGCATGTCGAACATGGCTGAACTTCAAGCCAAATTGAAGGAGGAAAAAGATAGGGCAGTCAAACCTGAGGGAGAACGTGCGCGCGAACATAGTATCCGCCTGCCAGCTTGTGATACTGAGGTGTTCAAGGGCGACTACCTATATTGGCCAACGTTTCGTGACCTGTTCACGGCCATATACAAAAACAACAGTCGCCTAAGCCCGGTAGAAAAGTTGTTCCACCTCAATCAGAAAACTCAAGGTGAAGCAAAGGACATCGTCAAGAAATGTCCCTTGACAAATGAAGGCTTCGAAACAGCCTGGAAAAACCTATGTGAGAGATACGAGAATAAGCGGATTCTCGTAAACTCACAACTACAAATTTTGTTTAATCTAAAAAAGATAGATAGCGAGAGCGGCAGCTCTATCAAAACCTTACAGCGCGACATAAATAATTGCTTGGCATCTCTAAAAACACATCAGATCGATGTTTCAAATTGGGATGCGATTATTACCTATTTATGTTCGACAAAATTACCTGAAAATACGTTGGCTCTATGGGAGCAGAGCATTGACCACAAGACGGACATATCCAAGTGGGAGGATATGGACAAATTCTTGTCAAATCGTTTCCAGACACTTGAAACCGTGTCTGGTTTTACAGGGAATGCCACTTCTAAAGTGCAAAAATCAAACACGTCGCGCCAGTCGACGGAAAACCCTACAAAAAGACTTGGTGCTTTTCAAACCAAAGTAACCAAGCAAACAACAAAATCAATGTAAAATGTGCAAATCTACGGAGCACAGGTTACGCAACTGTTCACGTTTTTGCGATTTAAACCCAGTAGAAAGGATTAAATTCGTCAAATCCACAAATGGCTGCCTGAATTGTTTATCCCCAGGACGTACAGTGACGAGGTGCACCAGTTCATACAACTGTTCCAAATGGCACTCTCGTCACCACACGCTCCTGCATGCGGACATACTTCAGCAACCGTCGGTACGAAATCCCTTCAAAGATGCGGATAATACCCCATCAACTTCGGTACAGGCACGGAAAAGACAGGAATCGGGACAACCACCTTCGTCTACGAACCAGAATGTCAAATCCTGCCATGCCAATTCCAGCACAGGTGTGCTATTAGGAACTGCTCGCGTACACATTCACCATAATGGTACCGACTTCTCCGCGCGGGCATTAATTGATTCTGGGTCTTAATGTTCCTTTATAACTGAAAGACTGAAACGCAGAATCAATTTGCCAGCGAGGAAAATGCATGCCCATGTTTCAGGCATCACAAATGCGGTGTCAGCTCAGGTCAAAGAAGCATCCAACATCGAATTACGTTCACCAGTGGATCCTTGCTTCAGCCTGTACCACACCCGTTCTAGTTCTAGCGAAACTCACTGGGAATCTTCCATCCTGCCATATCAACGCAATGACTATGCAGGCATTCCCAGACTTGGTTTTGGCAGACAAGAGGTTCTACGTCTACGAAGATGTAGACCTTATACTTGGCGGAGACATATATCCCCAAATCATATTAAGTGGCCTTAAGAAAAACGTGCTTAACACACTTCTGGCCCAAGAGACAGTGTTCGGTTGGATACTAACCGGTCGTATCGAAGCACCGTATCCAACGAAGAGCATCATGTCCTTCTACAACGAGGTTGCGTTAGACAATCAATTAAAAGCTTTCTGGGAGGTAGAAAATCTACCCAAAAATAAAATATTGAATGAAGAGGAAAGGTACTGCGAACAATTATTTAAGGAAACAACGCAGCGAAGTGAGAATGGAAGGTACACCGTGTCACTACCATTCCGGCAGGATTACCCTAACAATATTAAGTTAGGACCATCCCTGAAGCGGGCAGGCTCTCAATTCTTCCGGAATGAGGGGCGGCTAATAAGAAACCCAGACTTAGGTAAAGAGTATGTTCGAGTGTTGTCAGAATATGAAACGCTCGGACATATGAAAAAATTAAAAAAGAATATCCCATCCGACGATTCGGATAATTACTTCCTGCCCCACCACGCCGTTATTAAAGCAGAAAGTACCACTACAAAGGTACGCGTAGTATTCAATGCCTCGAGCCCTACGGCAAACGGGAAGAGCCTAAATGATATTCTACTCCCAGGCCCAGTTCTACAAGCCGATTTACCCATACTTATCTTACGATGGAGACTATACCGCTTCGTATTCAATAGCGACATAGAAAAGATGTATCGACAAATTTGGGTGAACGAAAATCACACCAAATTTCAAAGAATTGTCCATCGAACATCCTCCAACGAACCCATCAGTCTTTACGAACTAAAGACTGTCACCTTTGGTGTAAACTGCGCCCCCTACCTCGCGATACGGTCACTTCTACAATTGGCTGATGATGTAGAAAATACCCACCCAATAGCATCGGGTATATTACGCGAAAGTATGTATGTCGACGACGTTTTGTCTGGAGGACATACAATAGCGTCAACCATCAGAACAAGAAACGAGATTCGCGAAGCATTACACTCAGCTGGCTTCCCAGTGCGCAAGTGGACATCAAATTGTGAGGAAATCCTTCAGGACATCCCCAAAACGGATTTGCTCAGCAAGGACTTTCTAGCGTTTGAAGAGGCTAGCTCCGTGAAGGCACTCGGAATACGATGGAACGCGCACTCAGACATGTTTTACTTTACAGCAGGAATTTTAGGAACTGGCGAGAACACCACCAAACGCGCAATCCTCTCCGCTATAGCCAAACTTTTCGACCCTTTAGGCTGGCTTGCACTAATGGTCATAGTGGCAAAAATCCTAATGCAGCATATCTGGTTAGAGGGCACCGGGTGGGACGAACCTGTCTCCCCAACTACCTTAGAACGGTGGGAAAATTTCACCCAACACTATAACGAAATAGATAACATTAGGATACCGCGATGGGTAAATTTTACGCCCGAGGACGACATCGAAATTCATGGTTTTTGCGATGCATCGGAAAAGGCATATGCAGCAGCAATCTACATGCGCGTAAAAGGGGACGATAAAATTTTCACAAATCTCTTGCTAGCCAAAACCCGAGTAGCTCCAGTGAAGACCATCTCGCTACCACGTTTAGAACTCTGCGGCGCCGTGCTGCTCGCAGAAATGATGGAATCAATATTCCGAAACATTCATTTGGGACCAGCAAAAGTTCACCTCTGGACGGATTCAACCATCGTACTCGCATGGATACGCAAGCCGCCCTGTACTTGGTCAACCTTCGTCGCACATCGAATCACCAAAATCCTCGACATGGTCGGTAACAAGGACTGGCTTCACGTGGACTCGCAATCTAACCCAGCGGATTTAGGAAGCAGAGGACTACTAGCGTCAGATTTGGTCAACTATTCGTTGTGGTGGCAGGGGCCTTCTTGGCTACAAGAAGACAATTCTCACTGGCCAGCACAAGACGCCGATTACAACACGTCCGTTGAGGAAAAGAGGGCACAATCGTATGCCACGACAAGGGCAGATCATACAGATATTCTTGAAAGATTTTCCGGTTTGCCACGAGCTTTGAAAGTCTTATCTTATGTTAGGAGATTCTATAAAAGAACGCATCCTAAAACCAAAGCAGTGCTCCAAGAAAAGTCGTGCATAATCTCAGCCGATGAGATTAAGGCAACGACTCAAGCATTAATACGAGTCTGCCAGAAACAATTTTACGGTACCGAATATTTAAAATTAAAGAATAGGGAACCTATTGATCGGAAGAGTGAAATCCTATCACTCAACCCATACATCGACAAAGATGACATTATCAGAACAGGAGGGCGTCTAGGGGCTTCAAAGGACATGTCATACAACGAGCGGCACCCGATCATATTGCCATACAAGTGTAAGCTGTCTCGCCTTACAGTTATGATGGCTCATCATGACTTCCTTCATGGCGAGAACCAGCTCATGCTCCGTCTTATCCGAACCCAATACTGGATACCGAACGTCAAGACCATGATCAGAGCCATCATACACAATTGCAAAACCTGCATTATTCATCGAAAGCAGGAACAGTCCCAACTTATGGGTATCCTTCCCTGCGAACGGACTACTTTTACCCGCGCGTTCACCAATACCGGGGTAGACTTCGCGGGGCCTTTCGACATCAAAAGCTAGCGCGGCAGAGGGTGTCGACTATCCAAAGGCTATGTCTGCCTTTTCGTGTGTTTTTCCACACGAGCGATTCATCTGGAGGCCACTACTGACCTCAGCACCCCATCATTTCTTGCGGCTTTTGCCCATTTTATATCTAGACGCGGATGTCCCAAAAACGTCTACTCCGACCACGGTACAAACTTTGTCGGAGCTTCACGATCCCTACGATCGGAATTCAAAACTTTCATGGCACAAGCCCGAGACAATGCTGTCTCGAAGTACAGCCACCAGTCACTCACTTGGCATTTCATCCCTGCGGGCGCTCCCCACATGGGAGGGCTGTGGGAGGCTGGAGTGAAAAGCTTCAAAAGCCACTTCAAAAAGATAGCCTCACCACACAAATTTACATTCGAGGAATTCCATACACTCTTGTGCCGCATCGAGGCATGCCTGAACTCGCGGCCGCTCAGCCCGGCATCCAATGACCCAACGGACCTTGAGCCGCTTACTCCAGGTCATTTCCTCACTGGCAGCCATCTACTGGGTCCGCCAGAGCCGGATGCTAGTGAGAACCCTGCCTCGATGATCAATCGGTGGCAGAAACTCAAAGCCCTCCATCACACTTTCTGCAAGCGATGGAAAACCGAATATCTATCCGAACTTCAAAAAAGAGTGAAGTGGAAGCATCCCAAACAAAATATAAAAGTGGGAGATCTCGCTGTCCTCAAAGAGGACCACTTATCTCCCAACGAATGGAGATTAGGTCGAGTTGTCAACGTACACCCCGGCGAAGATGACCGAGTACGCGTAGTCGACCTCAAAACCGAGAAGGGTCAAGTCAGACGACCTTTGGTCAAACTGATCCTTCTTCCAACGGAAGAGACGGATTGCGAGAAGGCTAAGTGCTCCTCCTAACAATCCCTCCGTTCCTCCATACCCCTCCCTTCAAAAAAAAAATCAAACCCAAAACACTATTTCCCCCGACTACCTACAATTAGAGGCCCACGGTTAGTGATAGCATCGAAAGCATATTAAGGAACCCACGTCTTCGTGTCTCTCTATCCCTAAGCTTGTGTTTCTCCCGAGCCATATATTATCATCAACCCCCCGGTCTCGTGAGGGTGCGAGTCTACCGGAGGGGAAACCTAAGGCGTACTACGCGATGGCAATGGGGAAAGGGAGCTCGGGACATAAAGACGCGTTCAACCACGCGCCGTGATGCCCCGCTATCCCTAAGCTTGCGTCGCTCCCGAGGCCCTAATTATAATCAACCACCCCGGTCTCGTGATGGTGCGAGTCTACCGGAGGGCGATCCTACATCTTATTTTCTCTTTTTTTTCTACCCCCGGTCTCGTCGTGTCGAGTCTGCCGGAGGGAATCCTACACCTGACTACTGTTGGGCAATGGGGAAAGGGAGCGAGATGTACGAAGACGCGGGAGAGCTTACCAAAAGCTCGCATACAAAAAAACATTTTTTTTCTATGTGCTTTAACAACACTAACCGAGCCCCCCCCCCCCCCCCCCCCCCCCCCCCAACAGAAAACCCCACAAATTCACTCACTCCCCAGAGCGAGGACACCAGTAACACCCAAAAATTCACTCGTTCACCCGAAACGAGGCCAACCAACAAGCCTATCACAGATCGGCGAACCGATCTGCCACCGAAAACCTAGCTCTCGTTCACCACAAAACGTGGCTAACCAATAACCTAACGCAGATCCGATATCTGCCACAGAACCTAAAGGGACTCGCCCCCTTCTGTTGTTTAAATTTGGCAAATCAAACCCAAATTCACTAGCTCACACAGAGCGAGGACACCGCATCCACCTCACTCGTTATCCCATAACGAGGACCACAGAAAAACTTCGCACTCGTCGGCGCACAACGAGGCACATTGCAAGCCTAACACAGATGAGAAAACTCATCTGCCCCAGACATTAACATTATTAAATTATTTAGATTTTAAGAATCCTAATTAACACGGTCCGAATTTTTGACGGATAAAGTGTCGTTTTCAAAAGGTTCGAATAAAAACTGTTACAAAAAAAAATAATAATAAAAGTTAAGCAGCCGGCGTCATAGTTCATTAAATTCGGGTGCAGGGAAATGCATAAAGGCTATAAAACTGCACACGTTGTTATCGCAAATTCATAGATGAAGAAAAATGGAAAGCGTGCAGGGAAGCACACAAACAACAAGACAAACTAGAAATCTCAGAGCCCAAGCGCTCATACTCCAAATCCAATTGTGGATCACCAGTGTGTCCATAATCATAAGCAGTCAACCTTTCCATAATCATCACCACCGTACATTATTTAGTTTTACACATTATTTAGTTTTGTGTTACAAAGAACAACACGCCTGCCATAAACGCAATGAAGTGTGTATGTAGCAGTTTTTTAACTCAAGGGGTCTTTATCAATAAATCACCTTAGTACACTGTTTGTTGACATCAACCTTCGTCTAACATTAAGATTTTTAAAAGAATCAACCTCCATTTAAGATGACCATTATCCACGAACTTCCTTTTACATGCATAGTTACTAAATATGTACATAATAAATATAATTTCAAACCATAATTTGTCATGTTCACCAGAAATTTTTAACCATAATTTGTCATGTTCACCAGAAATTTTTAATGATTCTCTAGAAAATTGAGATTCAATATTAACTTCGGTCACTAAATTAGCATACATCACATATTTCATGGTGACTTACAATGAAAAGTACTATACGGCATGTGATTGCGAAGAAAACTAAATAAATAGTTCGTTCATGTGTGCCAAAATTGCATGTCGCACGTACAACTGGCAAATGTTCAAACAGGATTGTATTTTTCTTTCGAGAATGTGTCTTGGTACTCGTCTTGTTATCTAATAGTACTAATTTACCAATGTCAAGTATATAACCAAAAAAAAAAAAGGGGGTACATGTTACCTGTAACTTATGCCGTGGTTAATTTTCGATACCCGGAGTTTTTTTTTGGATGGCTAATACTTCGTCCACTGTTCAATCGGCGCAGCACCCGCAGTTCTTTACTGCTACTGGAGGCATCATGATTTTATAGTGTCCTCATCATCAAACCCAACTCTTGGTTACCACCGAAATGGTCTCTGTTTACGACGGACAATTCGAAAATGCGTTGAAATATGTACAGGGCTTGACAAACCTTGAATCAGTGGCACTGCCCGTACAATGTGTATTACGTCTGAATCGTTGTGATTTGGCAAACACTTTGTTGCTGAAATGACGGAGATGTCAGATGATGCTACCTTATTTCCAATTTTCGTATGGGTTCTGCAAATGATTTAGCAAACAGGTAGTTGCTGAAAGGGTGGAGAAAACTGTACAAGCATAGTAATTATCAACAATGCTACCAATGTACTCACTTACTGGATTCACCGCGTAATGAAGAGCCTATTTAGAAATAAGTATGATGTGCCGCGCCGAGAAGTGTTTAAAAATCCTTCCATTCCTGTATATACATAGGCAGTCCAATCTATTTCGGTGTAAGGTACTCGCCATATTACAAAATGTTTGGTAATAGTTCTGCTGGCAAAGTGGGTAATGCGAGGGCACTTTCTTTAAAATTAATTCGCTCTACAAAAGGTTGATCTCCGCGACGAGTAAACGCCTCCACAATGAAATTAATATTACTACGATTTGTTGCTTTATCGAGCGCCTTAACGTATATCATATTGGCATTAACAGCACATGCATAATTTGATGATAGTGTTTTACCTCGTATATTTAAGAGCTTATTAATTTCAAACTCACCCGGTAAACCAAGGCAATCCCACCCAAAGCGTCTATCAACATGGTACCATTGTTGGTATGCAGTCCATCCATTGAAAGCCGAATACATTTCTACTGACGGGAGCACTTTGTTACTTTTTGCACAACTTCCAAAGACTCCAAAGTTATTGTTGTAAGAAAAGAGTTTTTGTTGTTGCTCCTCTCCACCCATTGTATAAATATTCTCATTTAAGACAGCGACACAATGCCTGGATCGTGGCTTATTCATTGAAGGCAACGGCATTAATGCTTTAGTTTTGAAATTCCAGCTTCTAACTTCTTTAAGTTTTTTGGAAGTTTCGGTTATCATCAATAAAATATAAATTTTCATTCATAACAATAGCTTGAAAATATTGTACATCTATTTCTAGTTCAATCGACACCTGCCAAGAATCTTGACTTTGGATGTATTGGTAAATGTTTTTAGGGTTTCCAGCAGGAGTCGATAAGTTTAATGACAAAAATAATGGTTCTTTTGACCATCTCGCTCTAGGATTGGGGAACCTTAAGGAAATAGTTGCACGAGTCAAGGGAATGTGGACCCAAGATAATGCTTTCAGAACTATATTTTCACAGCCTGGTAATGGCTGAATATTTTTCAATAAGTAATTTGTATCAAAGTACGTTAATCGAAGGCACGCAATAATGTCGTGTAGGTGATTTACGCGTATCGGAATCGTGTTCATACCACAGCTTTACTGCATCGAACACCACTTTTTCAGTCGGCACATTCAAATCATCACTTTCTAAGATCTTCTGCAGTTTGCTAGCGTCAACATTTAAGTATTCAGCACTTTGGATTATGGTATTAAAATTCTTAATTTCATATTCCAAAAATTTTTTTTTTCTTCGGCAGAAAAGTTGATTGTTTCCGGCACCCGGCAAACATCTTCTCTACTAAACTGCCTAGAAGACACGCATTATGTACCATAACTATAATTGAAATCGCTCCTATAAACCTAAATAAACCGATGGAGAAATATATGGCGGTGCTTAGACGCAGGCTATATTTTAAAAAAGTAGTTTTCTGAAATGAAACAAAGAATAAGAAATTAGAATATTCATAAAACACTAAAAAAGGAACGATACCGGCATACTTACCCATCAGCTCGCCTGGATCTCCACCGCATGCACCTGAAAATAAAAGGAATATTAATTAAATAATCTACAATAAAAAGTCTTTTACAAAAGAATAAATCTTAAAACGAACTTACCATTTTCTTCCACAATTGTCCATGCCGTCATGCTTCAATCGCCGTAGTAAAAAAAAAAAAAAATGAAAGAGCGAAAAAAAAATCATTAGATTTATTTACCGCTTCTTTCAATTCAATGGAATTCCACATTCTATACACGGGTGTGTATGAATGTTCATTTGTTTCGTCTCTTGCCGTTGGCAGTTTGTAACCAACGTATGTACATATGTATGTACATATGTATTCCTACTTGGCTCGGCATATCATATTAGTGCTGCATCAAGTGACGCACACTGGTACCGAAAACCCGCAAACGAAACAAAATCGGGATCGGCTTTTATGACCCGGGCAGTCCCAAAACATGCTTACGCACAAAAAATACAGGCAAACACCTCCCTAAAAATTTATTGCTCTCATCTACAAACAAAAAAAAAAAAAATCCAAAAAAAAAATTTTTTTTTTCTTTTTGATTTTTTGATTTTTTTTGCCGTCGGCACTGCCTGCCTTTTGGCGGGGGCAGGACTTGTTGTTTTTCAACAACAAACATCAAAAACAGTCATTATAAGGGCTCGGTACAAAACAATCCGAGTCCCGAAATAAAACAATCCCGACACGACAAAATCCCGAAATGGGAAAAGTTTACTGTTTCTACCGGCCTAGTGTGCTACTGCCCCAGTGACCTAGTTTTTTTTCAAGGGCAAGCAAATACATATATGTATATATATATACTCGCACACCACAAATTCACCATACCAGCTGTCAGCTAACCAAGAAATACACGACAGAGTTGCATGGTACATTTAGCATAATGGTACGTGCAGATAGAACGCGTCGTGAAGAACGCATCGCCAATCTGCATGTAAGCACCGGCAGTTGGTACATTTTCCAATTTAATTACGATGTTCGCTATTCGTCATGAGCTGTCGCACAAAATTAAACCAATACCGTCGTCAGCCTCTACGCTTCGATTTAAACTCGGTTTATTCACCTATTTTAACGTACGTTTGTTAAGAAAACAACACGCGTATCCCGAAAACAAGTAATTTTGCGCGGGTGGCTTGGAATCACGTCCGCTCCAACCTCCCACACACCGCAATCTTGCTGGTTATGTTGAAATATATAAGCTTCTCGAAATCACAGCACTAACTACTTTGCAAAAATGCTCTCGTCACTCCACGTCATTTGACTAGTCATTTTACGGTGACAGGTTATATTCGTAGTCACATTTGCATGGGCGTGGGTAGGTTTGTGACCAGATGTTTTGTAGGGTAATAATATAATACACAACTGACGAAATACATGCGCTGCAGCGAAAACGCCTAACCAACCTCACGGCCACTCGCCCTGGCACATCCAGAAAATGCCACAGTCGCCCTGAGAGCGACACGACATGTTATACGCTGGAACGGAGACCTCGGCCTCTTCGTCCAGCCCAGAAAAACCTCAAAACCCTCGAGTCTGGAACGGAGACCTCTGCCTCTTCGTCCAACCAACAAAAAAAAACCGCAAATCTGGAATGGAAACCTCGGCCTCTCCATCCGGACCGAAAAAAAAAAAAAACCAAAGAATAACAAACAATGGTGCCACTCTGGAACGGAGACTTCGGCCTCTTCGTCCAGCCTTACTGGCCATCGACAATTCACATATTACATTCTGAATTTCTATATTTAAGAATTATGTATAATTCAATGGCAAGAAATATTCACTTTACTGTTCATAACCGCTAATTCTTTCATCTTAGCTCAGGTGGCATGCTAAGCAAGTCGAAAGGGATTCCCGGCCATGTTGCGTCGCAGACGAACTCTTCACTTAGATTAAGTTTAGTGTGTAAGTCTTATAATAATTTTTCTCGTTTCAGCGGAGGTCATTGGCGGAAAACGATGTTGCGTATCGCAAGGGGGGCCGGCATGTTTAGGCAGGATGCCTAACTTTTCCGCATCTGATTGCGACCCCCCAATGCAACTCTGCAAATCGATACTCGATACTCGAATTAATTTATAACCACCCACACCATCACCCTCATGCATGTGCATGCATGTACATGCGCGTGTATGTGTGCTTTTTGTCAGCACTCATGCATATGCATGTCGGGGTTGATGTGTGGGTGCCTTTCCCCTCCAAAACGGAGGATTTTGCGGGTCAACGGTTGTAGCTTGCTATACAACCGGCCTCTTTGATTTCAACAGCCAACCAGCACGCATCTGCCGCCAACGTTCTCCACTGTTTTCCAGAATATATTCAGGTAATATTGTAACCAGGTTATATATATATATTCACATAATAAAGTTCACCCATTATAACGAGGAAAATCCTCCCGTGTTCTTCTTTCTTTTCTATTGAGTGAGTCATCCATTGAGCGAGATCGACCCTTGTGCGCCTACCCACTGCCGGTTTACGACGCACTCAGGCCGAACAAAGTCTACTCCTGTTGTGGAAAAGGGGAGTGAGACATTGCAGCGCTCAGGTGGTAGCGGTGCCATTATTTGAGTGCGCATTTTCTGTTTGAAAAGCGTGCACGATTTGCATTGAGAATGCATTTTTTATAAGAGGCTTTAGTTTTAGCACGTAGTACTCTTGCCTGACCATTTGGAGCATTAACCGTATTTCTGCATGAAGAAGCAGGCGGTGTAAAAACTCCAGATACAACTGGCAGAGCCTTGAATCCGGAGGAAGGATTACTGGATGCTTCTCGTTGTATTGCATTGTAGAGTGTTCCAATCGGCAACCGATACGTAGGAGTCCGTATCCATCCAGAAATGGATCAAGAGCCAGAAGGGAACTCTCTTTGCTTATTGGCATTTTGTTTTGTAAGGCGCTCTTTTCCGCCCCATAATGGCGAGATTGTGCCATTGCCACAAGCCGCGTTTTCACATGTTGCAACTCTTTGTACGTCAGATGGGGATTATGTGTGGTTGCCACCGATTTGGATTTGTTGCAGGCATTGTTCGAAAAGCGGAACACGTATGCAATCACACGGAGAGCTCGAGAGTATGAGGACAAACGTTGAAGAATGTCGTCCTCTTCCTCGCGTGCGTGATATGCTTCGACCTTACGTTTCTCGGGTGGAAGCGCTACCTGCTTTTGGCTTTGGCCATGCCGAAATGTGGCAAGAAAGCCAAATCATGCGGCTTGCAACCACGTGTGCCAAGATCAGCAGGGTTGTCTTGGCTAGATACATGGCGCCACGTGCCGCTGGGAAGATATTCTCGAATTTGAGAGGTACGGTTGGCCACATAAGTCTTCGAGGTCGATGGAGATTTTTCTAGCCAGGCTAGTACAATCTCAGAATCTGACCATAAGAATGTGTTGCATGCTGTAAGTCGAGCTGTTTTCGAACAGTTGAAGCCAGTTTTGCGAGTAGTACTGCACCACAAAGCTCTAAGCGGGGTAAGCTTACAGTTTTTATGGGGGAAACTTTGCCTTTCGCAACCAAAAGAGACAATTTTATTTGGTTGCCCACATGTGTGCGGATGTAAATCGCTGCGCAATATGCTTTTTCCGAGGCATCACAGAACCCGTGGATTTGGGTGTCTTGCCCAGGAACGACATTAACCCGTCGAGGGATTTCGATGTGGCAAATGGCTGGCAGATTTTCTGCGAAATGTTGCCATTTTGATAATGTTGCGGGTTTGGCGCTTTCATCCCAATCGCTGCCATCTAGCCAGATTTCTTGGAGAAGCATCTTGGCCTGAATCATAACTGGCCACAGCCATCCCGCCGGGTCAAAAAGTTTTGCAACAGAAGATAAAATTTGTCGCTTTGTGACCGAATTTTGGGTGTGTTCCGGCAGAATGGTGTATGAAAATTTGTCCGTGAGCGCGTTCCATCGAATACCAAGAGTTTTGGTATTAGAAGTGCTCTCAAATTTTACGAAGTTGGAGTCTAGAAGATCCTTCTTCGGAAACTGTTTAATATGGCCGGGTGATTAGCCGTTAGTTTCTTTAGTATGAAACCAGCTGATTTTAGGGCGTTTATCACTTGAACGAGTGATTCAGTGGCGTTATTGATGGTATGACTTCCGGATAGGATGTCGCCGACATACTTTTGCGTCTTGAGAATTGTTGCAGCCAACGGGAATGTCGCTTTCGTGTCATCGGATAGTTGATGCAACGTACGAATAGCGAGATATGGTGCACAATTGACGCCGAATGTAACCGTTTTTAGATTGGATTCGCTAACCTTGGAGTTGGCCGATTTGCGAAATAGGATTCGCTGAAAATCTTTGTCGTCCTCGTGTATAGGGATCTGACGGTACATTTTCTCAATGTATCCATTTAACAC
Organism: Eurosta solidaginis; assembly: GCF_040869045.1. Classification (NCBI taxonomy): domain Eukaryota; kingdom Metazoa; phylum Arthropoda; class Insecta; order Diptera; family Tephritidae; genus Eurosta; species Eurosta solidaginis. The sequence continues at coordinate 205,823,610 of NC_090324.1, read as the reverse complement.
ATACTTATGCATGCGCCACTGTAGAATTAGTAGCATGAGATCTGGTTGGAGAGTTGGACCAGTATATAGCACGTCATTCAGGGATTTTCCTGACCCAGATTTTTTGGAGGCGTTGAAAACCACACGAACTTTGGTGGTGACCTTATCTGGTTTGACTACCGCATGATGTGGTTAGTAAAATGAGAAGGCCTTGCCATTCGAAGTTATTTCGCATGGGTCGGTAGATTCCATGTGATCAAGGTCGAGATATTCTTGCAACGCATTGTTGTACATTGTACCTAACTCCCCCTTTTTCTGAAGCGATCGCTCTATGCTGAAAAACTGCTGCAGAGCAGCCGGGCGGGATTTGCAGAGGGAGAGTTTTTCAGGAAACTCTTCCTTGAATGGACGTCGCACAATGTATCGACCGTTTGGTGCACGTGTCGTTGTTGTTGCGTATATCTGCTCACACGCTTGATCCTCGGGGGATATCTGTGGAGATTGTGGAATTTCTCCTCTTCCCAAAATTTTCTCGGTTGATAACTGAGTGTCTCGTTTGATGCTTGGACTTGTGTCGAGAATTACACAACATTTTCAGTTATTGGACCACTTAGAATCCAACCAAAAATGGTTTGTTGCGCAAGTATGCTACCGCACACCTTTTTTATACTTTCCAGCAGTATTTTTGGAAGTGTGTCACTGCCAAAGACCATGTCAGTCTGACCTGGTATGTGGCAACTGGGATCAGCGAGCTCAAGGAGTTTGAACTGCTGCCAGATTTAGCGAATAATGGTGAATGTTGGCAGATTTTTTGTCAGTTGCGGCACACAATAGCATGAGCCTTTATCCGTTTCATGTCCTTGGATGCAATCATTGTCAAAGGACAAAGTTTGGAGGACTTTTGTACGACTTTTCCACCCATGCCAGAGATTTCGAACTTTGAATGTTCGAATGGAAGTTTCAACCGTTTTTGAACTTTCGAGGAAATGAATATTCTTTCCGAGCCCTGATCGATAAGGGCCCTCAGTTGAAATAATTTCCCTTCGTGTTCGACTGCGACCATAGCAGTAGGAAGGAGAATTTGGTTATCATTGGCTGCATGCAATGATTGAACCGGTGCGTGTTTTGAACAATACGGTAGCTCGCTAGAATCGGAGATATTCTGCGTTTTTCGAACGGGAGATGTTGACTCAGCAGTTGTGTGCTGCACGTTTGGTGCATTCGTTTGCGGGGTGGAACGTGGAGCTTGTGAGCTCACATATAACAGCGTGTGATGCCGTTGATGACATGTTGAACATGACCACTTGCTCGTGCACTCATTGATAATATGATTGCTGCTAAGGCAGCTTGTACACAGCTTAGCTTCTTTTACGAATTGTGTGCGGTTTTGCACAGACATTCATTTGAATCGTGGACAGAATCTAATAAGGTGCGGGGATTTGCAACATTGGCAAGTTTCCTTTTTAGATTCACAAGGTTTTGCGTCCTGTCGAAGGACCTGTTTTGCGCAGAATTTTGATGAAAGACTGGTTTTTGTTTGCTTGGTTGAAGCCTAATGACTCTTTCAACGACTTCATATCTCGAGGTGAGAAAGTCGTTCATTTGTGACCATGAGGGTAGATCTCACCGAGAAGAGAGAGATTGTTCCCAAAGAGACAGGGTTGTTTAGGGGAGCTTTGATGAAAAAATGTACACCAGAATCGGATCCCAACTGTCTGTCATAACTCCTTGAGAGTGAAGACAATTGTTGATTGTATTTTGCAATTTTGCAATTCTGGCAAGACTCAGTAAGGATTTGATCTGGTTGTCAACCAGGATCCGCTTGTTTTCGTATCGTGACCGTAAAGCTTCCCAGGCAAGGTCAAAGTTATCATCGCTCAACGGATATTGTTTGACGATGGAGTCGGCTTTGCCTTGTGTTTTGTATCGGAGATGGTACAATTTCTGAGCACGGGAGAGCCTTGGGTGGTTAATGTACACCGCTGTGAACATATCACGAAAAGCGGGCCGTTCTTCATAGCCACCATAAAAGGTCTCCGTGTAGCATGCTGGGACTTTGAGGTAAATATTTGCCTCCGCCGAGGGTTGTCCCGCAAGGAGTGGTGAACTCGGCGTTGCCATCTTTTTGATCAACGAAGGTTGATCAAGCAATCTTTGGTTTGGTATGAAATGACATATCAAGGCAGGCGCATTCTTTGCCTTGTACTGAACTCTTGAAATCTTCAGTGAAACTTTCGTCTAGTTTCGAAAATACCAGATCGTAAACCGATTGAAGCCGTGCCCAATAATAATCTAGTTATTTGTCCTTTATCATGAGATGCGATTCAGTGTGATCTTGAATCGGTGCTTCGTTAAATTTTGCACAGTATCTCGTAAGATTGTCACTTTACGCGATGAAATTTTGCGCGGATGGGTCAGCTGATTTGGATTTCCGGCGGGGGGATGTTGACCTTTCCTTGGCCGTTTCTTCCTTTGGGCCACCTTTTGATTTTGTCCCGGTTTCGGAAGTTTTTGAGGGACTGAGAGGCATTTTATGCAAACTTTTGGGTATTCACCAAAAAAAAAACCGAATGAAATATTTGTTCGCTCAGAGAACACTCGCAGAGTTCGAAGATGGAAGTACTCTTCGTGCCACAGAAAATTTAAAAAGGGGAATTTAATAGTATGTATAGTGTTTTGTAAAACCAAAAAATATATAATAAAAAAAATCACAAGCAATACGTGTAAATATACGTGTGGAAATAAGCGTGTTTTTGTAAATTACTGGTATATATATGTATGTATTTATTAGAAAAAATAGTAGTTTGAGGTTTGTATTGATATTTTTTTGAAAGTTCCTATAGGGATGAAAATATCTCAAACTTAGTTTTGTACGCTAGAGTAAGAACAAATGTACATGCCCAATATATAAACGTATGTATATATGTTTGTTTGTGCGAACGTATGCACGTGAATAAAGGAGCTGCTCTGTTTTTGTTTACAAACAAAGTTTGTTTTGATTCGCTTTTTCCTCGCTTTAATGTCGCGTTTCTTTTGTGAAGCTGAGTGCGCTTGATTGCACTGTCGGGAGAGTGCAGCAAAGAAAGATGAAAAATTTGCAAATTTGAGCGAGGTTGAGAAATTTGATCAGCAGTACGCAACTCTCGTTGCTAATGTAGCTATACGTGCTGGGAGAATGTCGCTGGAAGAGCGACTTGACCGTGTGAGTAAACACGTATGATGTTCTCTGAGTGGAGAAGTACGAATGCTGGAAAAGCAACTTAAAATTATTTGTACATGTATGTAAGTAGGTACATACGTATGACTTGGAAGTTGAACTTTATCGCCAAGTTCAACGATCTCTGGCGAACAACGGGGTAAACTCAGCTGTAGAAGAAATTTTTGCTGATTTTGTTCTTGCACAGTGGGTGTGAGTAGGCAAGTAAACTACAATTTTTTTTTTGTTGGTTAAATACCACTAGAAATTTGTATACATATATATAATTGGCGGTTTTTGCCTATTGGTATATCGGAATATTTGCTACCAATTTTTTGTTGCAAAAAGGTTGCAGTAAAACCAACGGTGAGAAAATTTCCGCAATATTCATCTATATATGTGGATATATATATATATATATATATATGTTTTTATTTGCAGTTTACAAAAATTATATAACTTTTGTGGAAAAAAGTTGTATTATTTTCTATGTTTTTTATGAAAAATAAAAAAATTGCCTACTCACCGATTCCTGTATGATTAATCCTGCTTATATTTTTGTTGTTTTTGTTGATGATGCTACTTAGCTTGCTGTTGGTGCTGCTGGTTGGTTTTGTTTTTCTTTTGATTTTAAAAATTTTATATATCCCTTTTTAATAAAAGTGTGTACCACAAAAGAATTTTCAAAAAAAAAGATTCGTGTATATAAGTAGGTGTATATTTGTATTTTTATTCTTCTTAAAAAAACGTACTTTTTGTGTTTTTCTTTGCACTGTACTTTAAAGTACAAAAACTGAGGATGCAAATTCACTTTTTACAGGAAAAAATTATTTATTTCCTTTTTAATTTTTCTTCCAATATTTTTCACAAAACAATTTATTTCCTGATCTCCTTCGATCGATTTTTTCAAATATTTTTGTTTTTTCAATTTTTTTTTTTTTGAACTCAAATGTATATTTGTTTTATAATTATATGTTTCTTTGTATATTTTTGAAAATCCACTGTTTTCAGGTTTGTGTAGTTTTGTTTTACAGCACTTTTTTTTTGTACGAACGAAGATTCGATTTTAATTTAATTATTATTTTGTTTTTAATTATGAGGCCAAAGATGGCTGCGAAGGACCATGAATAAAACTCACCTGGTCTTTCTTCGCTACACTCGTAATTGATTTAAGAACAAGGTTTATGTTTTTTTTTTCTAAAACATTATAAAATTCACGGGGTTTTTATTATTTAATAATTCAACATTTATTTCGAAACTTGAAGTCACTTACTTAAATTTCGTATTTCACTCGCCGCGCACGGCTACGCATAGGAATTTCGCCGCCGTCTGAATATTGTTGGAGGCGGCTTATACACTACTGATATAGTTCTTGTAACAAATTCTGTTCAATGTGTTATATTTGTGACGTAAAATTGAGTAAAAAGTTTGTAAAGTTTGAATGATTTTTCAGGCGTTTCATTTCTTTAGTGCTCCAAGCCGATGATGATATAGCAGTGGTTTCCGACGTAGGTATGCATTTTTTAAATATTCCGTATAATACATTATTAAAACGGGATATACTGTCATCTATATCCCCATCGTACTCAGGCTAATTTATTCTCGATACTTCGAATATTACTGTAGACCAATTGGCTTTTCTAAACAGAAATCGGTGAGGGGTCTTTCGCACTACGTTGGAGGAACGCTCAGATAAATTATGATATTCCATAAACATCGCGAGAGCAGGATGATACACATCTTCAGGCGGGGCAAGGGGATCGCATCGATTTAGAAAACAATTTGAATCGTCTGAGAAAATTAAATCCAAGCATTTACCGAATTTATTCTGAATGTTGTTGACTTGAAAAAGTCCAACATCTGCAAACTCGTTTAGGAAATCACAGTGGATAGCGCGAGAAGAAGTAGGGACTAGCTTCCCGTCGATAACACTCCAAGAACACATGGCAGATTAAAATCGCCAAGTACAGTGACAGAATCACAGGCCCTGAAAGTACTGCACACAGATTTCACTATTGAGGAATGATATAAGGAAAATGTCATATTGTGCTGGACTGTAGTTGGCTATAAAATATTTGTAGGTTGAGGAAAGTTTTACTCTCACACAAAGAAGCTCAGCATCCTCAAAGTCAGGAAAATGTAGTCCCTCCGCGGAAAACCTAGTGTGAACGGCAATTAACACACCTCCACCAGCTCTGGCCAGTCGGTCTTTTCGAAACTCTTGATACGAACTCGATAAAACTTCAGCATTTAAAACTGTTGGTTTTAGCCAAGTCTCAGTAAAAACGAGTACATCATAAGAACTCTCATGACTCAGTAGAAAAATTTCCGTTAGTTTGGTATTCAACCCCCTAACGTTCTGATAAAATATACAAAGTGAGATATTATTTACGTTTGATAAGACATAATTTAAGTTTGTGCCACTTCTGGAGTGTTGTCTGGCAAGTTTTTTGAGGTATTTAAAGTAGCGCGGTCACTGTTCGACTTTCTAGTAAACAAATGCACCACAGAGTGTTTCGGCCAGAAAGTAGAATCGAGTACTCTACCAAAAAATTTGTCAGGAACTAAGATTCTGAAAGAAGAGATCTCTCTCCCAGACTTAAAATTAAACTTATAAACATTAATATTGCCGTTAAGTTCAACACCAAGCTTGGAGCATACGTAGTTAGATATATCAGCTTCCGCCAGTGATGCGTGGAGCCGTGATACAAAAATGAATCTCGAATGAAATTCGAAAATTCGAGAGAATTTTACAAAAATTTCAAAGCTTTTGTTAGAGTTCTCTGAATTTCTTTAAGTATGCATCTTTGTAGTGCAATCAATTTTAGTCTAACAAAGTTATAGGTCTCTCGAAGGGTGTTTTAGATTTTCCTCTATACAAAACCTGAAACAATAACCTTTTTATATCCAAATGCGTGTCGGGAAAAAAGTTTCGAAAATCAATCCGAATTCTGAGAGACCTATAATTTTGTTAGACTAAAATTGATAGGACTAGAAGGCTGCATACTCAAAGAGATTCAGAGAACTCTAATAAAAGCTTTGAAATTTTTGTAGAATTCTCTCGAATTTTCGAATTTTTCGTAAACTTTTTTGCGAATGGTTTGCATAGTTTTAGCAACAAAATTCATTGAAGCTTTTTCTTCAAATATCGAAAAAAAAGAATTTAATTGGCGAATTTAATTTGATTGCCACTGCTATTTTTCTGATCGCTGCTGTATGTCTTTACAATACACACACACACATTTAGCATCAAGTAGTAAAATTTCATTACTCGAAGTAACATAAAACTGTCAATTAATACGTCCAATTTCGATTTGCATCTACTGGCAAAAATTAATTTTTTTCTCACAAAGGTCTATTGTAGCTGCTTACATAATTCAGCCATCTTACTTTAGCGCAGTAAATTCGCTGCATGCAAGTTATGTCTAATAAATAATATAATATGTCTAATTAATTTCCAAACTTATATTTTAATTTATGCAACTATTCATAATTTTTGTACAGGAGCTGTTATCCCTCAGAAAAATTATGGCATACTTCCAAACTAGCAAAGCAATAGCGAAAGTTACAAACGTTTCAGGATTTTCCTGATAAAACGCCCCAAAGTCCTAGATCGGCAATATATAGAAAAACAAAATACATTTTTATCATAAAAGGACCCAGGTACTAATTAGACGTTTTGTAGTATTTTTTGATAAGTTACGTAATTGCTTTATGAAACGAAATAAAACCTGAACTACGAATAATAAAATTACTGTGGGTTAACTGCGTGAGCAAAAGTGTATGTGTATTAATAAAAAGGTTATAGGTTTGTTTAAAGGCTTAACTAGTCTAGTCTCTGAGTTGAATTACTTGAAAATTGTGCATCTATCAAAAGAGAAAGATGTATATTTAGTTGCTATCAAGTTTTAAATAAAATTTCAATGTTTTGCACGTTATTAAATACCGATAGGTTATTAAATTGCATACTTCAACGCTCGAATTTGGTCTCCATTCTCTGTATAAAGGCAACATATGACCCAAAATGGCATCCTTGAAAACTGAAGTAACTTCGGCATCTGCTTGCTTTTTGACATCCGGTTCTTATCCTGAGCGACATAGCTTCTAGCTGCTTTATCATTTGAAGGTTTGTAATTCTCGTCAACTAACTGTGGTTCGTATACTATATACGGTTCGAAAGTAGCATCCATAATTGCATTTGGAGAATTGGAACAATCTGTCGAATTTTCGCTTATTTGCGATTCGTATACAATAAGTGCTTCACGATTTGAAGAGTTTGAGCAATCTGTTGACTTTTCATATACATCAGTATGTTCGTTAATCATGCCAGGATCACAATTTCCAACAGTTCTAAAAAGAAAAATATATATGATTGATAATCTAATCTAATCTATTTTCTATTATATACATCCCATTCCCGATCACACTGAGTATCACTGTACCAAATATTGTGGTAATTCTAACGCATCTTTTGATACCACTCATGAAATTTTTAGACGTGTAGTAATTGCGAAATGTAACAAAACCACTCAAGCCCATCGCGGCAATATACATAACCCTGTACTTACTTTCTTGAATCAGGATAGTCGTCTAAAAACTGCATTGCATTCATGTATTTCCAACTTTTTGTAGCACTTCCTGCGGCGCTCCCGGAAGGAGATAGCGCACAGCGCTTACGCCTTTTATAAGTGTCTCGCAGACTTTTCCACTTTTTACGACATGTTTCTCCTAAAAAGGATACTTAAACATATGAGAAGGACCCACAACCAAACATATAAATTCTTACCATCCAAGTTCAATGCTATGCCAATATTTTCAAATATCGACTGCTTTTTATTTAAATTTTTATAATCTGAAGAACCAAGATTATATAAACAATCGTTTTCCTTAACTTTTTCTATGGTATATTCACTTATATCCATTTTAATCGCGAATTTTTCTCAATTTTCAATTTTTATACAAAATTTTCACAAAATAATTTTACATAAACAGGTGATTTGACTATACTAAGGGTGACCATATGAAAGGACAAAGGAAGAGAGAAGAAGGAACTACACACAAAGAACTCACTGAACAACTTTATTATAGTCATGTAAATTAATTTATTCTAATCCACCGTGGTGTGATGGTAGCGTGCTCCGCCTATCACACCGTATGCCCTGGGTTCAACTCCCGGGCAAAGCAACATCAAAATTTTATAAATAAGATTTTTCAATTAGAAGAAAATTTTTCTAAGCGGGGTCGCCCCTCGGCAGTGTCTGGCAACCGCTCCGATTGTATTTCTGCCATGAAAACCTCTCAGTGAAAACTCATCTGCCTTGCAGATGCCATTCGGAGTCGGCATAAAACATGTAGGTCCCGTCCGGCCAATTTGTAGGGAAAAATCAAGAGGAGCACGACGCAAATTGGAAGAGAAGCTCGGCCTTAGATCTCTTCGGAGGTTATCGCGCCTTACATTTATTTTTTTTTTTATAATCCAGAGTTTGGAAATGTATGTTTGTGCTTTTTAAAGAACGAGATAAATGTAATTTTGGTTTAAATTTAATGTGAGCGTTGAAGCAAAAAATAAATATGGTCACCTTTGGCATAAATTGTCGTCATCGCCCGGCGGCGACGATAGAATTAAATCTATCTTCGCAAAATGACGTCGCGTAAATTCCGCTCTTGGCGTTCATTGTGTTCACCTTCATGTAATTATGGGGATTCTATTTTTGACAAGGCGATGTTCGTCGCGTTTATTTCGAGGCGTCAGGGCATTGTGTTTCAAGCTTTGTTCTTACTAGCCATTGCAATGTTAGCATCAGCACTCGGTTTAACAGTTGTATTGGTACAGGTACAGGAACGTTAACACCATCAGAATCATCAGCATTAACAGAATTAGTGCTGTTCTCAACAGCATTCGCTTTGTTGTTTGAAGCTGGAGTATTGTTCTTACTAGACATTGCAAAGTAAGCAGCAGTACTGGGGTTAACAGTTGTATTGGGAATATCAGCAGTATTAACAGGTGCTGTCAATCCTTTAGCATAAGACATTTGTGTATTGAAATCACGCGAGGGGGTGGCTACAAAAGTGTGTGGGAGTGTACACAAAAAGGCTTACTATTGTTATCAGCAGAAATTGGACTTGCATAAACAGGTGATCGGGCGAGCAAATGGCAATGTATACATGGCTGCATTAGTGTAGGTGAAATCGATATAGTATGAGGTTTCAGCGCGCAACTAATATTACCACTACTCAACGAGTTCGGATTACTGATAGAGCTGAAAACATTTTTTATTTTATTTATGCCATCAGCCATCAACTCCACACACCTTTTATTGTTTTTGTTACAGTCGTCTTAATTATCTTTAAAATGTTTTTTGATGACATTTTTTATATCAGCCATCTCCGCAAACAAATCCTTAAATTTAAGGTCCAAGGCAAGCATTGTGGACTCCAATGTAGCTTTATGGGATCCCGACACAGCGTCATAGGCGTTACAAAGCTTGCCGTAGGCATTTAGGCAATCCGCGCACATATAACTTAGGTGGCGGCTCTTTGTAAGCAAATTCACGTCGTACTCTGAAAAGTTGCCTTCACAGCAAGAACGATGGTAGACATTCTTGCAAAAGCCACCACAAGGCACAATAAGGGTATCCGAAAGCGAAAAATGCTTGTCGCACTTGGCACAATAATTATCCATTACATCAGATATCGTATTAGGAAAAATAAATAAATAAAAACTGGACGGAAAGAATAAAAAACAGAGAGCGAGATAAAACACGTCTGTTTAGCACGAACGCAACCTTCTACCTTCTAATATAATAAAATACATAAACACACATACACATATACATATTTTCTTACGACGGTTTTGAAGTTTGCTTTCCCATTTTATTTTCAATAATATATGTAAATACATTTTAAAAATAACTAAAAAAAATAGAAATTGTTTTTTTATTTGTATTCTATTGCCTACTGTACTACAATAATGATTTGGTAAAACACAAATACAAGCTACCTGCTAAGTGATTAGTAGGTTTGTTTACAAGAACATATATATATATATATGTATGTATGTTGTAGTTAAGTTGACCATGCATGCATACACAGGCAGGCGTTGGCTGTATACAATTGTAGCAAATACCTGCTGCAAGTAAATGTAAGCAAGTTGCTCGAGGTCAGGTCAGAAATCAGTTAATATATTTTGAACCACAAAATTCTCCAACTTAAAATAAAAAGAGTTTTTAGATGAAAGTGTATCGCATATTATATATATTTTCGAAAATATTCGTGGGGGAAAACAGTATGTAATAATTATTTAAAAATTCATTTTTATTCATTATTTAAATTTTTTTAAATTAAATATTTTTTTAACGCAGTTATAAAGCATATATTGTTACCTTCAAAATAAAATATAAATTAATAAGATACGACGAGTGGAACCAAAGGTGTATCATTTTGAATGTGGGCAAATTTTCTTACCCATCGAATCTGAGCCCATGCAGATCTCTGAAAAAAATTTTTTAGAGGAAATCCTGATTCAGGTGTTTGCGTATTTCGTGCGAACAACTTAAAAAAATCAAAATTATGAAATTTCAAAAGTTGTTCGATTTGTAAAATAATAACCCTGATACGAAATGAAAATATGTACATGCATACATTCATACATACCTACAAAACCTACGCCCGAAGTTAAATAACACAGCGAATGCTATGTACATATGTACGTACATATGTGTCGCATCATGTCTTAGTCTAAAGCAATTTGCGATCACAATTGACACCGAACAACCACTCGCACAAAATTTTTTGGTAAAAATGTTACTTTTGTTTAAACAATTCTGCTGATATAAGAAAGGAATCAAGTTTTTTTTATGCAAAACGAAGGCGGCCACCGTGGTGTGATGGTAGCGTGCTCGGCCTACCACACCGTATGTCCTGGGTTCGAACCCCGGGCAAAGCAACATCAAAATTTTAGAAATAAGGTTTTTCAATTAGAAGAAAATTTTTCTAAGTGGGGTCGCCCCTCGGCAGTGTTTGGCAAGCGCTCCGAGTGTATTTGTGCCATGCAAAGCTCTCAGTGAAAACTCATCTGTCTTGCAGATGCCGTTCGGAGTCGGCATAAATCATGTAGGTCCCGTCCGGCCAATTTGTACGAAAAATCAAGAGGAGCACGACACAAATTGGAAGAGAAGCTCGGCCTTAGATCTCTTCGGAGGTTATCGCGCCTTACATTTATTTATAAAACGAAGGCAAATATTTCAAAGTTGTATGGCAAAGAAGAAATATTCCAATCGATCCATCCGTTTTGAATTTATAGCTGTGTAAACAAAAATTTTATGATTTTTACTACAAAAATGAAGTTTTTAGACATTTTAGGCAATTTTTAGAATTTTTCTCTCCGTCAGAACGATCCCCGTACCTCAAAGAATATTCTAAAAAAAGAATTAGCGAAATCGGTCCAACCGTTCTCGAGAATCGCGCGTATTCCACAATACAGGGACTTATTTTTATATTATAGACTAGCTGACCCGTCGAACTTCAACCCGCCTAACAGCCGGTCCTTAAATTTTGTTTAATACCTTATCTGTTATTCGGGATACTGCAACAGCTAATAAGAAAAAAAAGAAAAGAGAGCGTTAATAAGTCAACAAATATATTATGTGAAAAATTTCCTTTTCCTTTAATAGTCACTAAAAAATTACAGTGAAATTTACAATTTTAGATTTCTTATTATGATAAGTATTTATTTTATTTTATTTTATTTTTACTTATTCTAAATTTTTTTTTCATTTTCATTGTAGTACTTTATGGTACACGATATTTTTTGTTTGATTACCTGGCGAGTAAACAAACAGAGCAGATGATTTTCCAACACAGGAACAGGCAACATACAATTGACCATGCGAGAAACATGGGTTTTCTAGATTATAGTCATAGCGAAAGCAAGCCGTACTGAACTGAAGTCGTTTAAACTCGAATGGTACGTCATTAGGAATCATTGGGATACGGGGTATCAAAACGTCCTCTCCCTTATACTTTCCTTTCAATATGGTTGCTTCTATTACGTTGTTCAGTGATTTTTTTTATCGCTAACTATGTGCCGTTACAAAGTCGCGGTTGGTTAATATCTCGCAACATTATAACTACACATCCAACTTTTAATTGAAGATTGTGAGGCGGCAAACCTTGCAAATCTTGTGAATTTAAAAATTCCGGTGGATAGTTCATGACAGGGCCGACGAGAGGGGAGGGGGAATGGGGGGATTCCCCCGGGCCCGGGGTTTCTGAGGGGGCCCGCGATTTAGATGTACTAAGAAATTTTTTATAATTCAAGAGAGTTTTTAATTGTTCCATGTGCAATTTTTAAGCCGAATTTCAAAAGCAACGAATATCTGCATTTCGTTTTAATTTCACTCGAAAACTAAAGGTTATTTTTCAGGCGAAATAAAAAATCTCGAAAAAAACTGATATTTTCTGAGAGGAAAATAAAAATTACCGTTATTTGTAATCAATGGATTAATGTAAATTAAAGTGAATGTGTAAATGCACACTATTCTGATATCACGCAGAATTGTGTTCACCATTCAGGTTCAGCATCCGATTCGACTATTGATAATGATTTTTTGCCTGGAACTTCGAACAGTGAGGAGACAATGAAAACATCAAACAAAAATGTATGTTTACATGAATCCGAAATCATAAAGTTTCGTGGTGACACTGATGAAGGTTTATCTTCAAAAATTCTTCCAACAATACCACCAGCTCTGTATCAAAGTCCAGATTATTTAAACAACTTCGACATCGGTACCGTGAATTATGAGTTTTTGCGATCTGAAGAAGTCAACGAAATAATTCGTCGAGGTCATCAAAAGTGCCTGTTATTTTTCGATGTGCTCGTCATGACGAGGCTTTTCCTACTTCATTTTTAAACAGAATCATGCAAAAAGGAGAGAAAGTGGAGCGTGACTGGTTGGTGTGGACTGCCAGTAGCAATGCTTTTTATTGCCTTCCATGTCGTCTGTTAAGCACCAATAATTTAAATTGACCTAAAATTTGTTGTCCTGGCGGATACTCGAAACTCCAGGTGTGGAAGAAGCTATACGATAAACTTCCATCACAGGAAAATACTCAAGATCACATTAAATGTTTTATTCAATGGCGATCTTTACAAAATCTAACTCAAAAGGAGGCTACGATTGATACACTTATCAATGAACAGCTAATCACTGAAACTCAAAAGTGGAAAGACATTTTATATAGAATGATTAAAAGAATGGACGCTATTTTATTTTTGGGTGAACGAAACAATGGGCATTTTTTGGGCATCTTAAAACTCATAAGCCATTAAAATCCGATACTTAGAGATCATTTTTTAGTTTTAGTTAAGATTTCACAACAGCAGCACAAACGTTTACAAGTTCACTATCTTTCCGCAGACATTCAGAACGAGTTTATAGAAATTTGTGCAAAGCATGTGAGGGAAACTATATTAGATCAAGGCAAGAAAGCTGATTTAATGTGCCATACTCTAGGTAAACATGAAATCCCACTAAAACATTGTCGTGCACAAGGGTACGATAACGGCGCGAATATGAAAGGAGCTTACAATGGAGCACAACGTTACATCCTCGACAAAAACTCGAATGCTGATTACTCGCCTTGTGCAACCCACAGTTTCAATGTATGTGGTGTTGATGCTGCAGAATGTTGTATGACTGCAACTACTTTCATCGGAGTTGTAAAAAAATGTTTTACTATTTTCAGCAGCCTTCCACAGCGATGGGACATCCTCAGACGAGCAGGATGGCGTAGAAGGTCGCATGGGGTCATAACAAATCATGCCCCAGATGGTCGGGCTTGGTCTCGGAACGTACCGGATCTGTATACGGCAAAGGACCATCTACTTGATAACACTCTCTAAAGTCTTCTGGGAGTGTCCTTATCGCTACAACAACAACAACATGGGACATCCTCAAAAAAAAAATGTACCGAGTTCTCTTCAAAATCTTTCAGACACTAGGTGGTCGTCTAGAATTGAGGCAATCATGACCATTCGCAAACCATGTTCCAAAATTAACACAAGCAATAAACGCATTAATTAAGCTAAATTTTACTGCACAAGCATACGGAGATATTACATCAACAAGTTCGAATGTATCTTGCTGTCCTAAATTTAGTCCAAAATACTGACTAGCATTAATGAAAAAACGTGGTCCTCCAAGCTAAAGACGTCACCATAGCTGTTTAGGTCCGACATCTAGATGCCTTATTAGCTGATTTGAAGTTAATCAGGAACCAATGGGAAACAATTTTAAACGAATGCAAAACAGTTGCTATTCCATTGAACATTTCGCCAAAGTATCCGGACATTCGAAAGAGAAAACCAAAAAGAATTTTGAAGATAATGGAAATGAAATGATTACGGATGATCCAGAGTCTGATTTAAAAAGCTTACAACGGAGCACAACGTTACATCCTCGACAAAAACTCGAATGCTGATTACTCGCCTTGTGCAACCCACAGTTTCAATGTATGTGGTGTTGATGCTGCAGAATGTTGTATGACTGCAACTACTTTCATCGGAGTTGTAAAAAAATGTTTTACTATTTTCAGCAGCCTTCCACAGCGATGGGACATCCGCAGACGAGCAGGATGGCGTAGAAGGTCGCATGGGGTCATAACAAATCATGCCCCAGATGGTCGGGCTTGGTCTCGGAACGTACCGGATCTGTATACGACAAAGGACCATCTACTTGATAACACTCTCTAAGGCCTTCTGGGAGTGTTCTTATCGCTACAACAACAACAACATGGGACATCCTCAAAAAAAAAAAAAAAAATGTACCGAGTTCTCTTCAAAATCTTTCAGACACTAGGTGGTCGTCTAGAATTGAGGCAATCATGACCATTCGCAAACCATGTTCCAAAATTAACACAAGCAATAAACGCATTAATTAAGCTAAATTTTACTGCACAAGCATACGGAGATATTACATCAACAAGTTCGAATGTATCTTGCTGTCCTAAATTTGGTCCAAAATACTGACTAGAATTAATGAAACAACGTGGTCCTCCAAGCTAAAGACGTCACCATAGCTGTTTAGGTCCGACATCTAGATGCCTTATTAGCTGATTTGAAGTTAATCAGGAACCAATGGGAAACAATTTTAAACGAATGCAAAACAGTTGCTATTCCATTGAACATTTCGCCAAAGTATCCGGACATTCGAAAGAGAAAACCAAAAAGAATTTTGAAGATAATGGAAATGAAATGATTACGGATGATCCAGAGTCTGATTTAAAAAAAAAAATACATTCTTGGTGATCGCTGATTCGGTAATACTGGCATTACTGAGCGATTTGCAGCTATGAGAAATTTGAACGAGACGTTTTCCTTTTTGTGGCAATTTGAAGACATATATGAAAATACGGTTTGGGCGAGCGGTGCAAAATTTTTCGAAAAATACAAGTCGGATGTTTCTCAAAGCTTAGAATGCGAAATAATTCACTTTAAACACATTTTCGAAGCAAATTTTGATAAAGGTCTGTCACCATTGGAATTGCTAAATGCCATCTATGTTCAAAATCTATATACAATTTTCCCGAACATTTGTGTTGCTTTACGTATTTTTGCTCTATAAATGTCGCTATAGCTAGTGCAGAACGTTCTTTCAACGTCCTTGTAAAAATCAAAAGCTTTCATAAATCGTGTTCCTCTCAAGAGCGAGTTTCAGGACTTACCACGCTTTGCGGTGAATCCGTTTTGGCAAGACAGTTAAATTTTGATATTATTATAACCTTCTATATTGAATAATTAAAATTTATAATCATCATTATATTTATCAGAAATGTTCTAATATGTTACCAAATGTATAATTAAAAGAGATGTTTGTGGATTTTTTTGTTGTTGGGCCAATATTTTAAATTTATGTGTTGATATTTATTGAGCTTTACGGCCGATTTCAAATTATAAGCCAAAACGCTGAGTTTTCCTTTTTCTCCTATGAATTTCGGTGCTATTTTGCACCTTCTTCAGGGAGCCTAGTTTATTTTACAAAATATAAAACAATTACAAAATATTCAACAATTTCACATTAAAATTTCGCTTATATACATATAACATTAAATTATAACATATAAACAAACAACATTGAAAACAATTCAGAATTTACAAATAATAACTTTCGACTACTTCTGTGCGCATACATGTTTATTCTCTGAAATCGCTGTTGAATAATGGGTCTATCGCAATATGCCAGTAAATGTTTCTTTCTTTTCAGTTTCTCTTAGAAAACATAATAATTGAAATTCAATAATTATAAGCCGGTGTTAAGCTCATGAATTCTTAAATATAAGCGCAATTTATGTTGTCCACATCTTTAAAATTGACAGCATCTTATATTCGGGTTTTTGTTCTTCTTTCTACGTGTAGTATTCGTACATTTGTAAAGTCGGCTGAATGTTTGTTGTTTGTAAGGTGGTCAGCTAAAGCTGTATTCGTTTTGTTATTTCTCGCGTCTGCTTTGTGCTCATTGACTCGAATTCCCAATGCACGCTTTGTTGTACAAATGTATATTTTGTTGCAGTTTTCGCCAACTTTACCATTGCATTTTATTTCGTATATGACATTGTGTTGTTTTTCTTTGTCTATTTTGTCTTTTGTTTGTGTAAATATTTTACTTAGGGTACAGTGCGGTTTGTATGCAAAGCTTGTGTTGTTGTTGTTCATAATTTTGTTTAATGTGTTGTTGTCCGTTAAGCCGGGTATATATGTGAGTCCTGTGTACACTTTATTTTCCCGTTCTTGGTTTTTTTCCATAGTTCTGTGTTCCTGTTCTAATTTATTAATTGTTGTTTGTATGAACATTTCAATCACTGTATTAGGGTATCCATTTTTGAATAGGATATTTTTTATTTTCCTCTCGTTGTCTATTCTGAACTCCTGGCCGCTTAGGGTGAAAATTTTGTTAATAAGGTTTACAGCGGTATTTTTCTTCTAGAATGGTAATTTATCATTCTGGAGGAAGCTATGGATTTACAGTACCAATTCGTTTTGAGTTTGATGTTTTCTCTTATAATTTCGATGTCTAGAAAGGATAATTTTTGGTTCTTTTCTTTTTCTGTCGTGAACTGGATTTTTTTATGTTGTGCGTTCAGTGTTTTGAGAATGTCTTCCACGTCTTGGATTTTTGCAATAGCTGATATATCGTCTACATATTTTTCTATGTATTTGATATATATGTCACAGGATTTCAGTTCAGTAATGCTGTCGTCTATAACTTTAACAATTGTTTTTGTTTTGAATGGTCTATAATTTTATCTAACACGATATCTGCCACCGTGGGTGATAAGGGATTTCCCATTGGCATACCAAAAACTTTTTGATAAAGGGTTCCATCGAATATAAAGTAATTGTTGTCGCGTAGGCAAAACTCTAAAAAATTTTGAAACTGAGGTCTGGTTAGTGTTGTGTGTTCCTCTAATGTTTTCCATTGATGCATAATGGTGTGGATTGCTAATTGTGTGGGTATATTGGTAAAGAGAGATATCACATCAAACGATACCAGGATTTCGTCATCTTCTATCTCTATATTTTTTAATTTTTCTTTCACTTGGAACGCATTTTGGACGTTATACCTGTTTCATACGACTTCTTTCAGTGTGTGGCCTATGTATTTCGAAAGGCTGTAACAATGTACATTGACGGACGACGATATCGGACGAAGGGGGGTATTTTCTTTATGTATCTTTTGGACGCCATACAGTCTAGGTGCTACTGCCGCAGTGCAAGCGAGTTGTGTCTTCTGTTTGAGGTTTATGTTCTTTTCTTTATAGATATCGTTCACATTGTTATTGTTTTTCCTTTGTAACTGATGTGTCGGATCCATCCGTATTGGCTAAACGAGCATGGCAACAACAGCACACTGGCAGGTGCAACCCTGCTGCCCACTTAACACACCATACACTAACACTAACACGTTCACACACATAAATTGTCACACCACACATATACATTAATATATAAACACAATCACAATCTTGTAAAACTTTGTACGATACAGTCGATCTTGGCGCGCAATCGCAACATATTTAAATATACCAAATTTGTTATTTAACCCATTTCCTTGGTCATCCATTTTTTTTTTGTCTTGCGGATTTGATTCGATCGTTTGAGTGCAAGGTGTGCATGAACAGTGCATAAAAGGGCTAAAATTATCTATGGTCCATCAAGCCGTAAAGAAAGGCACCTATGGACAGTGAAAACAAAAAAAAAACAATACAGTCCACACAAAAAAAAATAAATAAATAACAAAATATTATACAAAAGCCCAAGTGCAAAATAGTTAAGTGCACTAACAAAAAAAATCATAAAATACATACATTGAACATAAAAAATTAATAAATCAAAAGATCGGGCGCGGTGCAAAATAATTACATGAACAAAATATACGCGGAAAATCACATAACATAAAACAAAACAGAACGGGCGCGAAAACTGCAAAAATATAGAATAAAACATACCTACATATATATGTGCATAAATACAGGTTGAAACTAAGAAACAAAAAATATATATATTTTACTGCAACAGTGGGAACAAATGAGAATAAAAAAAAAAAAAATTATTAAAAATCTGCAAAACACAATATTTTAAAAATTGTTATTAAACGTTTAAAAAATTAAATTGAGGGTTAAATATAATTCCGGGCGTGTATTTATAACACAAAAAAAAAAAAAAAAAAAATTACCCTAAAACTTACTTAAAACGTAATACCAACAACACAGGTACCCACTCTAACCCCCTAATGTATTGTGGTAAGTTGTATCTAAACAGTTATAAAATTGCCTTAGTGGAAAAAAGAAAAGAAAAAAGAAAAATTCTCAAAACGAAATAATATACACTACAGGCTAATGCTTATTTTCTTGTGCTAGCACAATAGCAAATCTAAAAGACCGCTATAATTGCAAGTATATACTTGCCAATATTATCCCGCAATTCCCCGCCTTTCAAAAAAGAGCTCGCAGCAGGATTGCTTAACCAAAACAATATATATATATATATATATATAAGTATAAAAAATTAATTGCGGCAAAAAGTAGGATTTGTATTATATCATATATACATATCACATACTTCTATATTACATATACAAATATAAATTTATCGTTCCGTTGTTTGCACCCAAAAAGAACATAATATACATATTTTGATCTACATTATATCTAAACATATGGTAAAATAAACTATTGAGCCCATATACAAATCATACACATATAGATCCATAATAAAGGACAAAATACCAAAAAAAAACCCATCTACTGCTTATTTTTCTTATTGCTAAGCGCAACTTAATCTCCATAAAACAAAAACAAATTAACATTCAAGTTTTCACTTGCAAATTTATCCCGCAATACCCCCTCTGCTTGCGTCTCTTAACATATCCATAAGACAAGCAAAGGCAGGATTGTGTAAACTAAATAAGCAGTAGGCACAGGAAAAAGGAAAAATAATAAGCACTTTACTTTACCTACTTATTATTTAAATACATATATTAAAAAGCATATTAAGGGTAAGATTTGCACAAACAAATAAACGTTTGGTCAGCGACAAAGCTGCAATATAAGAAAAAACCCAAATCACCAGTTCCTTGACTTTAAAGGAAAGAAAACCAAAACAAAACAAAATTATTATTTATCTATTGTTCTAGGCATACAAATAAACAAACACACTAACTTGTGTTTAGCCACCCCCGCAATAGCTTAATAGACAAACATACATATATATAAGTAAGGTTATAACCGGTCTTACTTGAAGCGCAACCCAACAAACTTTTTTAGCATAAAAGCATTAAGTTTGATAAAACATAAACAAAAATCTGTTTGATTGCATAGTTAGTATTTATTAAACTAGTTATTTACTTAAATTAATACCGCGTTAGAAAACACACTCGCGAGCAAAATAAAAGCATTAAATATATACATATATATAGATAAACCTATATAAATTTATTGAAAATCCAATAAACGAAAACGCGAATAATAAACAACCTCTAAAGCGAAAAAAGGAGGAAACTTATTAATACATTTAAATTTATTTCGACAATAAATGTCAACTGACCCTAAAACGCCTCTTTTAATTCCACCAAAAATGGGTGATGAAGAAAAACCCCAAGGTACCCCTGCAAACGCTACACGCGCAAAACAGGGTTCAAAAGCCAAAAAAGCCAAACCTTTTCAGCTGCAAAGTTCATTGCAGAAAGTGGAAATGTCATAAAATACTGCACTAGATTCTCCTCATTACCTATAGAGGAAAACACGGAATCGGTTCTCGTGGTAAGAGAAAAATCCCTTGAAAGATCTTGGACACGACTCCAATCTGCGTATGACGCAATTATCGAAACCGACGATTCAGAGTTACCTCACAATTTTAAAGACTCGGTGTATTCAAAATACGAAAATTGCTTAGACCGATACGAAGAAACAAAGGCTATGATCTCCGATCAACTCAAACTTCTAAAGCCGGTTACTGCACCTACTCCACCTCAACGAGTAGAGCTGCCCCAAATACAAAATAACGAAGCAAGTTCAGGCATATATCTTAAAGTGCCAGCATGTGATACCGAAGTATTTCATGGGGGTTACGAACAATGGCCGTCCTTCCGGGACATGTTCACAGCCATGTATATAAACCACCCAAAGTTATCACAAGCCCAAAAGTTATATCATTTAAGAAATAAAACAAAATGTCAAGCAGCGGCTATAGTAAAACAGTTCGCACTTAATGACGACAATTTCAATCTGGCCTGGGAAGCGTTAAAGAGTAGATATGAAAATGAACGAGTGTTGGTTGATAAACAAATAACCACATTAATGAACTTGCCAAAAATTCAAAAAGAAACAAGTGAAGAATTTCTTAAATTACACGCAACAGTTACAAACTGTTTATCGGTTCTAGCAACCCAAAATATTCCCACTGAAAACTGGGACCCCATTCTGGTAAATATTTGTGCTGCCACACTACCAGAAAAATCATTAATTTTATGGGAGCAATCTCTCTCATCCCGAAAAAAATGCCCAACGTGGCAACAAATGAAAGATTTCCTCACCACCCAGTTCGAAATCGCAGAACGGGTAGATAATAAAGCAACAAAGCCGAAAAATATGCAACAAATGCAAAACAAAGGCTTCTTTAAACCCCAAGCCAATAATTATAATTCAAACAATAAGAGTTTCAATAGAAACCAGTCGTTCACTTCAGAACAACGAAGATATCCGTCATGCGAACTGTGCAATGGAGGTCATGAAATAAGATCTTGCGAGAAATTTAAAAACTTGTCAGTAAATGATAGAAATAATCTGGTTAGAACCAAAAAACTCTGTACAAACTGCTTATCTAGTAGTCATTCGCTACAGAATTGTCCGAGCAAATACAGCTGCTCACATAGCCAAAGAAGACATAATTCGTTGCTCCATAATAACAATTATAATAATAACCAAAATAGCTTTAACGCTAAAAGAACTACAGGACTAGCTGCAACAGCTACGTCTGAAAATCCCGAAACGGGAAATCCCGAAAATTGCCAAGAACAACCATGTTGTTCAAAATCTGCCAACATTCAAACGCTTCATTCCGATAATGAAAGCAAAACTCTATTACCCACAGCAATTGTTGCTATAGAACACCGAGGAGAATTGTTTAAATTAAGAGCCCTTATAGATCAAGGATCACAGCGATCCTTCATAACCTCTAAGGTTCAAAGCAGGTTGAATCTGCCAACCAGACCAGCCAATTTCGAAATTTCAGGTATGGGCGGAAGAGTAGTCAAAACTCAACTAAAATCTGCCTCATTACCCTGATTTCTCACAACGCCGAACAAAGAATAAAAGCACACGCTATAGTTCTACCACGACTTACAAATATGCTTCCAAGCTGTAATATTAGCAGCAAGCATTGGCAAAAGTTTTCGCATCTGAAACTAGCCGACCCTAATTGCCATACACCAGATCAAATCGACATATTATTGGGAAGCGACTTAATCCCCTAAATAATACTAGAAGGTGTTGAGAAAATTTCCAACACCCTTTTGGCCCAAAATACAATTTTCGGATGGATTTTAAGCGGCCAAGTCAAAGAAAATGTCTTCACATTCACAACACAAGTGGAAGATATTTCGAATGACGATCTTAACTCACAATTGAAAAAATTTTGGGAAGTGGAAGAACTCCCCTCCATACCCGTTACTACACCTGAAGATAAGTATTGTGAAGCTTTCTATGAATCCACAACTACAAGATCAGGTAACGGGAGGTACGTCGTTCGACTACCATTTAAACACCAATATCCAGATACACTATCCTTAGGTCAATCACGAACCTCAGCACTTCAGCAATTTCTAAGTATGGAAAGAAACTTACTTAAGAAAGGCGGTCTAAAAAACCTCATATGATAACGTCCTTGAGGAATACCTACAATTAGATCATATGGAAGCAGTAAATTCCTATGAAAAAATTGCAAACGGTAAATATAAATCATTTTATCTCCCATACCATGCAGTTATTAAACCTGAAAAATTTAAAACAAAAGTAAGAGTGGTATTTAATGCATCTAGAAGAACGAACTCAGGCAATTCGCTAAATGATGTTCTATATACGTGACCAACATTGCAAACCGACTTAATGCTACTGATTTTACAGTGGCGTACGTATAAATACGTATTCAATGGTGACGTCGAAAAAATGTACAGACAAATCCTTGTACATACAGATGACCAAGATTACCAACGTATAATATTTCGTAATTCACCTAGTAGTGTGATACGAGACTAAAAACTGAAAACGGTGACAGTTGGCGTAAACTGCGCCCCCTTTCTAGCCGTTCGAACATTGCATGAACTAGCAAAAGATACCAAAGCGCAACTACCTCTAGCCGCCCCGGTGCTTAGATCTCAAACATATGTAGACAACATCCTGTCTGGAAGTCATAGCCTTTCCCTAGCGTGCGAATCACTGCATCAAGTCATCAAAGCTCTTGATTCAGCAGGATCCCGTTAAAAAAGATAACTGCAAACCATCCAGAAATACTGGCAAATATAAATAAAGAGCATCTATTAGATACAAACTTTTTGAAATTTGAAAAAGAGAGCACCACCAAAACCCTGGGCATACAGTGGAATGCGATATCAGATCAATTCTCATACATGCTTGAGTCAAGGTCTGCAATATCAACAAAAACGAAAAGACAAATTCTGTCATCTGTGGCAAAACTTTTCGACCCCGCAGGATGGCTTGCGCCAATTATGATACAAGCGAAAATCCTTATACAAGAATTATGGCTAGATGGAACAGATTGGGATGAAGTAGTCAAACCACTTCGGTTAATAAAATGGTCCCAATTTGCAAATAATTTGCATACTATATCCGAGATACAAATACCTCGGTGGGTGAACTTCTCACCTGATCATCATGTGGAACTCCACGGCTTCTGCGATGCTTCGGAAAAAGCATAATGCGCAGCTATTTATATACGAACGCAACACAATGGCAGAACTACAAACCATTTATTAGTTGCAAAAGGCAAGGTCGCACCCCTTAAAACCGTAAGCCTTCCACGGCTTGAGCTATGTGGAGCACTTCTGCTCGCCAAACTAGCCTCAACCGTACAAAGCAGCTTAAAGCTAAGCAATCGAAAATTATATCGGTGGTCTGATTCAGAAATTGTCTTAGCCTGGAAGACATACGTGTCAAACCGCACGGCTCAAATTCTTGACCTAGTTGGGCCAGCAACTTGACGGCATGCAGCCAGTGCTGATAACCCTGCGGATCTTGGCACAAGAGGCTGCAAACCATTGCACCTAACAACCAGAACACTTTGGTGGAATGACCCTCATTGGCTAACAGAATCACCAGAATCATGGCCAAAGTTCCCTGCACGTAATATCATAGCCCTGGAAAGTCAAAGAATCGAAGGCTTCCATGCGACTCTGGAGGAAAACGACATCCTTGAGCGATTTTCGTCGTTCCCCCGAGCGTTAAGGGTAATAGCGTATATGTTTCAATTTGTAAATCGCTTAAAGAATAAAGTAAGAGGAATCCCAAATACCTCAAGTTATGCTCTAACGCATCAAGATGTGCAGCGGGCAAAAATATCCTTAATCGAATTCACACAAAATCGATATTACAACAGTGAAAAGGCATTGTTGACGGCATCAAAGCCGATTGACAAAAATAGCCCACTGTTAGTTCTTACCCCCTTTTTAGACTCGAAGGGTCTGCTTTGGGCCAATGGTAGACTAGCAAACTCCAATATGAGCTACAATGAATGACATACTATATTAATTCCGGACAAATCCGCATTTGCCACACTTTTTATTGATTACCTGGACATATTAATGTTACACGCCGAACCTCGGCTAATGCAACAAATGATCCGACAGGAATTTTATGTACCCCGACTAAAGCCGTTAATAAAAAGGTGCATTTTCCTGTGTAAAGTATGCACATTGCATAAACAGAAAATGCGCACGCAGATCATGGCAGCTTTACCACCTGAGCGCTGAAATTTCACTCTGCCCTTCACTATCATGGGTGTTGATTTTGCCGGACGTTTCCAGCTAAAGGCCAGCTAAGGTCTTCTACCATAACGAAGGGTTACGTGGCCGTCTTTGTATGTTTTACGACAAAAGCGGTGCACTTAGAGTTATGTTCTGATCTTACCACTTCAGCTTTTCTCGCGGCATTTGCACGCTTTGTCGGACGGCGAGGATTTCCCTCAAAAATAATGAGCGACAATCGAAAAACCTTTATCGGTGCAAAAAGAGCCACCGAAAAGGAGTTCATCCAATTCGCCCAGCAAGTCTCGCCGGAAATCATTAAAAAATATGCATCCCAAGGCATTAATTGGAAATTTATTCCCCCCAGTGCACCACACATGGGTGGACTATGGGAATCAGCAGTAAAGAGCTTTAAATTACATTTTAAGAAAACAGCTGGCAATAATAAATTTACTTTTGAAGAGTTTACGACTCTTTTAATACGAGTGGAAGCCGTTATAAATTCACGGCTACTCTCAGCGCTCTCGCAAGACCCCTCCGATTTTACAGCCCTTACTCCTGGGCATTTTCTGAGAGGAGCCCCACTTCTGGCTATCCCTGACGCAAATGTGGACTCACTATCCCTCATAAATCGGTGGGAACGAATTAAAATTATCCATCACGAATTCAGTCGCCGATGGAAGGGGGAATATCCAAAAGACCTCCTTAAACCATATCGATGGAAAAATACACAAGAAGCTCCAAAAATTGGAGAATGCGTCCTAATTCATGACGAATGTCTCCCCGCAACTGAATGGCGGCTACTAGGTCGCATTGAAAAGGTACATTATGGCTCCGACGGTAACATCCGAGTAGTTGACCTGCGTACGCAAAACGGTACACTCACTCGACCGCTCGTAAAGCTTTGCTTTTTAGATATCGACCCTAACTCAGATAATATTGATCACACAAATATCTAATAGCATAAAAATAAACCAAACCTAAACAAATTAACCGATCTAAACGAATATGCTTTAAAAACCAATCGAAAAACCGCTTAAATGATAAATAAAATATTTATATTGATATATTTACATATGTCCATAAAGCTGCTTCTATCAATCACTCAATATGCCCTTATGAGACACTAAAGTTCATTCTTTCTCCATACAGGGTATCATGGACATGGAAGTGGATGAAGCCGCCCCAAAACCCACCATCCGCTGAGCGGTTACCGTTCCCCGAGAACGCGCAACCCCGACAGAAGCGCCGCGCAACACTGCATCCCGAGCAACGGGCCCACCGGACCAAAGTCCTCGTCCTACATCGCAGAGGCCTAACATAGCGGCCACTCCGCAAACGCCACAAAGGGATCCGGTAGTGGCACATGGCGTGCGATGCCCACTCTGCCGCCGCCCACATGCGCTACGCCTATGCGCAATATTTCGTGGCATGCAGCCGCTTCAACGGCAGCAGGTGGCACAAGCGCACGTCCATTGCCTAAATTGCTTGGCATTGTGGCATGCAACGACGGAGTGTACCTACAGCACATTATGCCAACTGTGTGACAGGCCACACTATACCCTGCTCCACGGGACATCAAGGCGCAACGTCGCCGTCGTGCCATCACCACGCAACAACGTGCGTCAACGGCCACTCACTCATCATCAACCACAAGCACCACTTCCCTATTGGCAGCAGAACCAGCATCCAAGACAGTGGACCCACCCAGGGGCCCGCTATCGCCCTCAAGTATCACATCGTCGACCATCAACCACGCAGCGCAGCCGTCGCCCATCAGTGCCAAGTAACGTCGTGGCAACCCTGCAGCAGCTACAACGATTGCTAGGCTGATCACTCGCCTAGGGGGGCCGGGATGGCTAAACCAGCGTGGCAACACCAGCACACTGCCAGGTGCAACGCTGCCGCCCACTTAACACACCATACACTAACACTAACACGTTCACACACATAAATTGTCACACCACACATATACATTCATATATAAACAAAATCACAATCTTGTAAAACTTTGTACGACACAGTCGATCTTGTCGCGCAATCGCAACATATTTAAATATACCAAATTTGTTATTTAACCCATTTCCTTGGCCATCCATTTTTTTCGTCTTGCGGATTTGATTCGATCGTTTGAGTGCAAGGAGAGTGCAGTGAACAGTGCAAAAAAGGGCTAAAGTTATCTCTACGTATGCTTTTGTAAGTTGTCTTATTCTTTAGTAGTTCTTTTATTTTTTGTTTGTAGTCTGTCTTGTACATCATTACTGTTTTGTTCCCTTATCAGCATTATTACTACCATAGAGTCTTTGTGTTATTTCAAGAATTCTTTTGTGCTCTTAAACCATTTTATTATAATTTTCTCCTTTGGGCCGTTCTTTATTTTATTTTCAAAGGTGTTGATCTTGGTAGCAAACATACATCTGATGGTGTCCTTTTGTCTATTATCTTCCATCGACTGTATTGCTAGTAACAGGAAGGGCGAATTTTTTCCCCATCGAGAGTACCCAACGGCACTCATCGGGTACGTCAATATTTGTTAAATTTATAAACCAATCCTCGTTCGTTCTTAGCCCATATTTTTCTTCACATCTACTGATTTGGGATTTTAGTTTTTTGTCTAGGTTTTTTCCCGTGGCTGTTATCGTGGTTTTGTCGAAAATTTTTTGGTGTTATATTATTTGCTTAAATTCATATTCGTCAAGTTTTTTCAATAAGGTATTTTTAGTATGTGTGATGGCGTTTTTTTGGAGCTTAAGTTGTATGTTGACTTCTTTTATCTCTAAATTCAAGAGGATACAACAACGAAGAAAAGATGATGTCAATTTTAAAGAAGATGTGGACAACATAAAATGCGCTTATTCAGCAGCGATTTCGGAGAATAAACACGCATGCGCACGGAAGTAGTCGGAAGTTATTATTAGTAAATTGTGAATTGTTTTCAATGTTGTTTGTTTATATGTTATATGTATGTAAGTGAAATTTTAATGTGAAATTGTTGAATATTTTGTAATTGTTTTATGTTTTGTCAAATAAACTAAGCTCCCTGAAGAAGGTGCAAAATAGCACCGAAATGCATAGGAGAAAAAGGAAAAATCAGCGTTTTGCCTTATAATTTTAAATCGGCCGTAAAGCTCAATAAATATCAACACAAAAGAGAATTTTATTTATACGTTACAATAGAACAGTATAAATAGTAAATATTCTGTGTTAATTTTATTTTCAGCTCTTAGTCTAAAAATCATTTAGTTGATGTGGCAAACACATTTTTTTGATTTAACCCATCAATAATGATTCATGAATGAGACGTCATTAATTCAAAATAATCAAATGTTTTAGTGTATTTTGATAGGGGGCCCGTAAATTGTTTAGTCCCGGGCCCGGATTTTTTCTCTACGGCCCTGGTTTACGACATCATCTTAATTAGTTGTCATATCAACTGATTTATATGTCTTCATTTCGCCAGGAATGTCATCTTCAATTTTGAAATTTAATTCATTTACATCAGTATTTTTGGCAGCCAGTATAGCTTGTTCGCTCAACCAATCATAGAATATGTAATTTTGAGCAGCATATGGAAACACTTTTTGAATGATTTCAGCTTTTGATTCCGTTAACTGACAAAAACTCTCAGGAAAGGTGATGCAGTCAGTCAGCACGTCTGTAGGAAATTTGCCATTACCAATGTCAATGAGTTGGTTAGAGAATATGTATGTCTCCAGATTAATCATTTTGCAACATGACGCGCATATTCGTGCTTAAATGTAATTCCTTGACATGTTTCCACAAATTGGAAGACTTTGTATCGCTTTTGTTGGATTTGTTTCAGTCTGGCGTGACTTTATCAAAAACACTTCGCTACGATCTGCTGTTTGATAGGTGCTTTTTCATAGACTGAGTTGTCTCATAGCTTTCAGCAAGTGACAGATTAGGCTTTTGCAGTGCAGCAGTGCGTACAGATTCGTGTGCCGAATTCAAGACTGGAATATTTCGAAGAAGGTCGTCAACAAAGACTGTTTTGCAATTATCATTGCAACAAAAGAATCCACAGTTCCGTGCTATTCTTCGTAGTTTTGCAACCCATTTTGCATATTCTTGGTTTGGCTTTATTTTCTACGGCAAAAATTCGAATCTTGCAGCCAGTACGTGAATATTTTCTTTATAATGCGTAGAAAACTTTGTTACAATGCATTCAAAAGTTTGCTTTTGAATGTCATCTGTCCAAAACAACTTGGTTAAAGGTTCGTAGCAGTCCGCTCCGATCCACGAGAGTAGCCCCCAGCCTGTCGTAATAGGCGACTAAAATACCAAATTTATTCAAGGGGTTGGGTAGCGCAACTCTTTCAGGTTTCCAGCGCAATATATAGCTTCTGCAAACCCAATTGTCAACCTCACCTTTCCGTGGAGATTCGATAACACTCCCCAAGTACTACTATGTTTGGTGTTGAGGTTATGGTCGGCGTACGTGCATTTTCTTGCAACTTTACTGGATTAGTTTTTTGTTCTTCCAATTGTGCGACCATCCACGACCTATTTGTCCTCAGCACATCAACCAAGAAGTCCTACTGCTGCTTTAGCAGCTTCTCAATAGCTACTTCTATTACGATTACGCGTATGTTAACAAGTTAACTTTTAACAGCTCTCAAGTTTTTTAATCGTCGCCAGAAAATTTTATAATTTCGATTTCAATTATTATTGGCAACTTAACATACACATTTAATTACTATTTATTTTATTGTAATTTATGAGTCAAAAGTAAATTATAGCGCGCAGGCGAAATATGGACCACCGACAGACACACATTTGCATCGAGCAGACGTCAAATTCTAAAGCCGCGTTTACATATATTTATCAGTGCTGCATTCAAATGTATCAATAATAATAGAGGTTTTGATAGAAAATGGTGAGGGAGGAGGATAAGTAGCAGAAGGCAAGTACCAGATAAAGAGATATAAGGGGGATGTGGAAGGGGGGTGGAAGATAAAGCTTTCATCCTTCCGTTTTAAGGCATTCTATGAGAGCTTAAAATAGTTTAAATAAATAGTTTATATAACGAATTACCAAATAATACATGGTTTAGTTTTTTAAAATCCTTAAATGGTATAATGTTTTTAACACTGTCGTCATTTATTTTTAATATGACATCGCCGCAACAAAATTTGTAGTTAAAGGTTCTTTATAGTCAAAACGATTTAACAACTCATTTTGATGTTTGTATTATTAGAAGACTCTCGCAGTGGACAGCAAGGAAATTTCTTTCTTTTCCTCATTGTTTTTTATAATTTGTCGGTGTGAATAATGGGAATAAAAATATGTTTACTTTCATACGACAGCCGGATAAGTTTATATAAAACCAAATCTAAATTAAAAATTTCTTCTCCAGAGTTTTCTGAATCTGATACAAAAATGTCAAATATATCTCTAAGAATCGGTAAACAAAATTTAGCAGTTCAGCAAACGTTTTCCATAATCAATTTGTCCATCTTGTCCAAAAGATTGAATTTCACTTGCTAGTTCTATATTTAACAAGCAATATTTGTTTTTAGATGTGAACCTTCCATATTTGTTAAACTTTTTTTTTTTTGTTTTTATTTTAAAAATTTCCTTTGTTATTTTGTTTTGGATCTGTTCTAAAATTTTCGTGTGCTTCTTCACGTAACGCTTTAGTTTTTGCATATAATTTTCGAATGGGTATGCTGGAAAGGAATTTATAAACCCAGTTTCTTGAACACATTGAGTGAGATGAAGAAGTAAATGTACATTATAAGTGACTATAACATCTGGAAATAACTGAACGAAGAACTTTATCATGTTTGATGCAACTTCTAAGTTGCCTTCGTAGGCGTCATTGACAGAGAGTAGCATTTAGGCGCAATGAAGCAAACAAATATGATAGTAATATTCCTCTCTGACTGTATCTTTTAATGCGAAATCCACGTCGATTGCATCAGCAAATTCAAAGAAAAAGAGAAACAACATTAGAAGTTGACAGGTGGATGGTAGGTAGCTAAGAAAAAAATATATAATGAGCGCCAATACTGCGACATACGTCAAGTAGACCTCACCGCTTCGCTTATATTTGCATTATTACTTTCATTATTGTATTCATACTTGAAAAATGTAATACAAGATGCCTTTTCCAACTGGGCATACACATACAAATTCCTCATATTAAATATTGAAGACTTTTCATTACTTGAATTATATAATCTTTACATATGCACTTACAAATTCTTCAAATGAAATATAACATATCACTATTCTGTTTGTAAATAATGGCAACAACAAAACACAGCAAACAGCCACACTTATGTACAAGGCAACAAAGAGATATCTCACACGCACACATGCAGTCATCAGCCGAAGCAATTACTCACACATACACACTCATATGGCTAGTAGAAAAGCACAAGCTACAAATATACATGTATATAGCTGGCAACCAAGCATGAGATACAACTGTTCGCGAAATTACTAGACATTAGGAGAAATGGGCGAACGAGAAAACCGAGACTATAAAAGCAGCGCAAGCTGAGGAATCAGTAATCAGTTTGATTTAAACACGCATTAGTTGTGAAGTACATATTGAGGTATAATTGTTCTACTCCCAAAGGAGACTAAATAAAGACTGTATTGCAATACTGAATATTGGAGTTTTTATTCTACAGTTCAGCGATACGAGCGTTAGCAGAAGGTGCATAATAACCAGGATTTCCCTAAATTAGTTACAATATATTAGAACTCAAATTGAACCCCCATGTATAGGTATTAACCTGGGTCGATTTGTATGGACGAAAGTTAACCTATATCGCGGCGTCGATTTTTCGTTAGGATTTAGGCTCAGGAAAAAAAGTTCCACTACGCATACCCAAAAAAATAATTTTCGAGCCTGCAAAAAAAATGCAATTTTTCGACCACAACACGGGGGAAATTCCCATTTTCAAGCGTGTAAGAGCCAACTTCAAGCAGTTTTTAAAAGCTGGTAATTTTCTTTTAATACCTTTCATGAACATGAAATTAACTTTTTCAGGAATCTCGGTCGTATATATAGCATATATCTCATACAACCGATTGTTCAGATAAGAAACTTTTCGTAACTTTTAACAGTTTGAAGCTTCAAATTTCACCAAATGCTTACGTATATAGCATATTTTGTTGTTTGACTGATTCATTGTCATAGCTATTTCATGCAGACCACAAAAAACGTAAAAATTTGCAACCTCACACAAACTACCTACCTATTTTTATATCCAGCTGTGCTTGTACACAGGGTATTATAACTTTGATTAGATAACAGTTGGTTGTACAGGTATAGAGGAATCGAGGTAGATATAGACTTCCATAAATCAAAATCATCAGTATTGAAAAAAAGTTTGATTGACCCATGTCCGTCCGTCCATCTGCCGTTAACACGATAACTTGAGTAAATATTGAGATATCTTCACCTAATTTGGTGAAATCGGATGATAACCACGCCCACTTTTAATATATGAAACATTTTGGAAAACATAAAAAACCTGAAATGCTGAAATTTGACGTGTGGGCTCATATTGAGAATCTTGATAAAAATTTGAAAACTTTTTTTAAAATGGGCGTGGTACCGCCCACTTGTGATAAAATCAATTTTAAAAATATTATTAATCATAAATCAAAAATCGTTAAACCTGTGGTAACAAAATTCGGAAGAGAGGGTGCCTTCACTATAGGGAATGCTTTGAAGAAAAATTAACGAAATTGGTTAAGCACCACGCCCACTTTTATACAAAAGACTTTTAAAAGGGTCGAGGGCAAATAAAATAAAATATATCTTTGCAAAAAGGGCTTTATATCAATGGTATTTCATTTCCCAAGTGGATTTATAACAATAAATAGGAAAAACTTTAAATTAAGAAAATGGGCGTAGCACCGCCCCTTTTATGACTAAGCAATTTTCTATGTTTCGGGAGCCATAACTCGAATAAAAATTAGTTCAGAATAGAACCATTTGTATATGTATTTATTATTGCGCAGCCTTGTAACACTATTAAGCACACAAAACAAACAACAACAGCATTTCAAGAGTACAGCTTGGTATGTAACGTTCATTTTATTTACTTATCTTGTTTTGTTGAGAGAACGAAAATCGACACTGATGATGGCACAACGCCGAAACCGGTTTGTCTCAAAACCAAATTTGACAAGGGATGACGGAAAATCGTTCCAATATACATCATTCGGTTTATTTACTTTTTTTGTTTTATATATATTTTTGTTAGTGTTAATTAATTAACTTTTCAGTCTTAAAATCAAG
This sequence comes from Eurosta solidaginis, assembly GCF_040869045.1. NCBI lineage: Eukaryota > Metazoa > Arthropoda > Insecta > Diptera > Tephritidae > Eurosta > Eurosta solidaginis. The sequence continues at coordinate 205,790,615 of NC_090324.1, read as the reverse complement.
TTTCGATTTTTGACTGAATTTTACTTTTAAAGTCTATAAAAATGGAATGTGATTTAAGTTAAAAAAACTATAAGGCTGATCCAGAATTAATCACTGCAAAGTCGGAAATCGTAGCAAAAATAAGGCCTGCCAACGACGTAATATGGCCAGTCGCGCCTCAAATACCACCATCCGCGCCTTGCAGGAACTGCAGAAGGTGCTTACAAGCACCTCCCTGCAGGCCGGCAGGATGTTTAAGCCGCCCTCAACAATATTCAGACGGCGGCGGAATTCCTATGCGTAGCCGTGCGCGGCGAGTGGAAAGGCGCCAACACGCATTCACTACCATCGTCCCAGACACGAGCGCAGTCAAATCAGTCTAGCACTATAAACGGGCAAACGCGGACGCGCTCCTTTTGTATTTGGTATATTCATGGGCGGCCACCGTGGTGTGATGGTAGCGTGCTCCGCCTACCACACCGTATGCCCTGGGTTCACACCCCGGGCAAAGCTACATCAAAATTTTAGAAATAAGGTTTTTCAATTAGAAGAAAATGTTTTTAAGCGGGGTCGCCCCTCGGCAGTGTTTGGCAAGCACTCCGGGCGTATTTCTGCCATGAAAAGCTCTCAGTGAAAACTCGTCTACCTTGCATATGCCGTTCGGAGTCGGCATAAAACATGGAGGTCCCGTCCGGCTAATTTGTAGGGAAATTCAAAAGGAGCACGACACAAATTGGAAGAGAAGCTCGGCCTTAGATCTCTACGGAGGTTATCGCGCCTTACATTTATTTTTATTTATATTCATCTAAAGTATTTGCACATATATTTCATTTGAAGTAAGTTATCTTGAGTTTGTAAAAAGTGAATACTTAACGTCACGAGTCAGATTTAACAAAATTGCAAACATGCCTATTACAAATTAATTGCATTTATTGTTAAATGTCAAACTATGAAATGTGAATATTAAAAATTGGAGAATTTATAACGTTTTAAAAGAAAACTAAAATCTTTTAATTGAAGAAAAAATTAGTGCAGAGTGAAGTGAAGAAAGGCCAAGTGAGTTTGTTCAGTTAGTATAAACACTAGATACATACATACACTACATAACACACACACGTCATATTTATCGTTTACAAACTAAAGTACATATAAAATATATCTATAATCTTTGCTTCTTCACATGATATCAATGTACAAATAAACAAGCATAATCTTTGTTCCTTTCATAAAGTAACAATAGTCCTATGATAAAATTATACAAAACACATAAACAATTTTTCAAATTCAATCACCAAACAACAAATATGATTATCATCGCTAATAGAAACAATATAAATAGACATAAACATAAAAATTTAAAGACGGTTTTGATATATACGAAGCAAATAAGAGCCCTGCTCTAAAATCCATAATTTATTTGGTTTTCTACGCGGACTCATAATTAGCTGCATTTGAATAAACTTGTACATCGTGTCACTGTGTCCACTCGATAGACAATTCAGACAGCAACTGTTATCTTTAACGTAGGTTATTTTGTCTGCAGTGGACAGCCTACGGAATTTTTGACGATTTCGTAATTTATGCTGCTTACTGTTCACATTTTACATGTCAGTTTAGAGACGCTGGTTTGGTTAACTCCAAGTTTCGAATGCGTTTCTCGAAAATTATTAGTTTAACTCTTGGGTGTTTTATAAGATTTGCTATTCTTAAGTCATAGACGGTTTCTAACGTTTTAAACCTGGTGGACAGGAATTTGTCCATATCCGCCGGTTTTTAATTCCACGCTTTGTTCTCGTAGAGCCAAGGTAGATTCAGGTTTGGTCGAACATTAATATGTTATAATCGCATCCCAATTCGTAATGTCAATCTAATGACATTGAAGTGCGGATATGTAATTATTTATGTCGCACTATAATTTTTTAACTGACGCTCCGCATTCGAGTTCGACTGCCATCAAATTGAATAAAAGTTTTAATTGCGTGTTACTTAAGATACGCTAATTTTCGTACCTGTCACTTAAATTTCTTCACGCAGTTGCAAACCCTTTGTTGGCCTCGCAGAACGCTCGGTGCGCGGAGTTCCAATATAATTGAAAGGAAAAGAAAACACAAATAATTTCAATATTAGTATTGTATAATAATTGATTTATTATTTGTTAAGTTGTTACAATTAATTTACCTTGGTATAAATTGTGATATGGCGGGACCGCAGCAGTTGACCTTCTTCCTTCGTGGTTGAAATTGAACAGCAAAATGGAACGCGATCTCCCTTTAAGGTCGATATTGAGAATGTATATGGCCGTGAACATTTCTCTTAAGGCCGACCAGGAAAGGTAATCGCATTCAAACAAATCGGTGGCGCAAGGCGGAATCGAACTTCATGTCCACGACGGGAAGTGTCCTCTAATATTGGTGCTGGTGTTTTTGACTTTTAAACCTCATCAGCAGTTGTAGTCATTTTGAAGTTTGATACGAATGAAAGTAAAACTCAAAGAAGTTTGAGTGGTGCCATATTGCAGCAAAAAGTGTAAGTGTCTTTATTAAAATAATTTTCGGTTTATTTATACTAAATTATTCTAAACAATTTCTTATTCATTAATGTTCCTACATACTAAACATACGTGCATACACATTTGCTGTAAGCTTTACATACCTATCGACAAAAATATGTACCTTCACATTTGTGTTGACTTGTGTCGCCTGTGGGAAATGCAGTATCAGCAAATTTGCTTAAATGCAAATTTTGTTTAGTCGCACGGTGCACACACATCTGTACTAAATCGTGGGAATTGCGTTATCAGCAACAATTAGAAAATGCACTGCTTTGTGTTTATTTAACGCATTGATGCAAATGGATTTTAATTCAATTCTAATTCTTTTATTGAATTTAATACTTAAAACTAACGATTGGAATTTCAAGCCTGATACTTCACACAGGAAATATGATGATTTAAAAGATAATTAATTCCACAATGGAAAGAAAATTTAATCCAATGAAACTTGATTAGTTAAGTTGAAGGATGGAACTCGGGATTTAATACGTCTTGCGACCGCGCAAGGGCTAGGTGGGATTCGAGAACCAATCTCACGCGAGTATGTTGGTGACCGCGCAAGGGTTAGATTGAGTTAGGGGATTAATGCAGCGCAAGTGCTACGTCGGATGATTTTATATTTAAAGATATAACTTGCGGTTGTGGGTGAATACTTCCTTTTCTTTTTCCTGGAGTTGGCGTAGGTGATGATTTCGTACTCGCTCCGTATTGATGAACCGATGAAAATTTGATAAAGCTAAATGATATTGGTTGATGCTAATTGTGTTTAGCGTTCCACGTAAACAAGAGAGTGAGATAATGCATCGCACTTGTATTTATAGGACGAAAAAGGCTGATGGAAGGCAACTCCATCAATGTTGGCTAGAAGCACTGGATGGAAACTCCAGTCTACTCTACAGCCAGGGTTGTATGAACGCAAGTCATAACTAGTGAAGTTATCGCAAGTCACAGGTGGGGTTAGGTGACAAAAGGTCAATTAAGAACAGGAATATCATTTGCTATTTAAGTGAGCACAACTCACTTAAACAGTGTTGATTAAAGTTTATACGCAATTTGACACAGGGTGGCACGTTAAGTGGTTTGCACGTTTTGGTATTGCATCTCCCCTTTTTTTAGAATGCTTATGCATTTGGCGAATGCTTGATTATTCTATTTTAATTTAGATCTTTATTTGGTTAAATGTAAGTAAATTAATTCTATATTTTTTTATTTTAGTTTATGTTTACAAGTTGAAACTTTTCTTATTCTATTAAGTAAATTCTTTTTTGTGTATTATTATTTTCTTATTGTTTATAATATCGCTATTTTCAATGTTATTGGAAAATTTTTGCTTATCATTATTTCCTATCCAATACGGGATTAAAGTGTACTTATTTTTACTATCGATATTTTCTACTCTATAGAACCCCTTGTGGCTAATATCTAACTGACCTGCTTCATTTTTTACAAACACTAAATCTCCTAAGTTTAGTTTTTTGTATTGTCTTTTCCTATCATAACTAGCTTTCTGCTTTTCTTTTGATTGCTGTAGTAATTGGTTAGCTCTTCTGTGTGCTATCTAGATTCTATATTTAATTTCCTTGTCGTAACCTTCATAGTTATATAGTGGGCTTTCTGTATGTTCTAACAGAAATTCATAACATTGGGGCGTCTTTACAAAAACGAGTCCGTTTGAACAGTGGATGGTGTTGTATTATAGCAATACGAATAATATCTGAGGTATTCATTCCAATTGTCTTTGTCAGTGGATACGTTCTACGACTACGTTCAACTGTGCCTAGTGTTTGATGGTGGTAAGGCGTTGAGGTTTTATGCTCTATTTTTAAAAGTTTGCACAATTCCTCAAACAAACAATTTTTGTATTCTGTTCCCATATCCGTCATAATTGTTTTCATACAACCATAAATTAGGATAAAATTTTCAAATATAGCTTTGGCTATCGTTTTTGCATGTTTGCTAGGTATTGGAATTGTAACCAAATACTTAGTAAAGTCACATATTATGCTGACTGCGTATTCATTTCCATTTTCTGACCTGGGAAGGAGACCAATTGTATCGATTTGTACTATGTCGGTCGCTTTTATGGGTGTCTCTGTTATAATTATAGGCTCTTTTAAATTTTTATTTATTTTATTTTTATTGCAATGAAGGCATTTTTCAATGTATTTTCGGATATCATTTTTCATTCCTCTCCAGTAATATTTTTGTTTTATTTTGTTTGTCATACGACTTATTCCTGGGTGGCCACCCGTCATGATATTTATGAAGAATTTCTTTAATTTTTTCATTATTTGTCACATGCATAACCTCCGGAGTTAATGCTATAATTAAATTTTTGAGAACTTTGGTACCTTTCTCATTAAATGTGTCTACTCGAGTATAATTAAAAAATTTGTCTTCTAAGGACAACTGTATTTTTCCATTTCCATTAAGTATATCGAATTGATCAGGGCGACGAACTGAGTTGATATAGCTATGTCCGTCTGTCTGTTAGAAAGCAAACTAGTCCCTCAAATTTTCAGATATCTCAATGAAATTTGGCACAAGGATGTATTTTTTTTATCGGATCCGGTAGGATCGGACCACTATAACATATATCTCCCATACAACCGATCGTTCAGATAAGGCGATTTTGGTCATTCCTGCGGCAAGTTAGAAAGTATAAACGTGAAACTCGGTGATTTATATTCTAATATATCATAAAAGATATCCTGAAAAAATCACTTTGATCGGAGCTTTATACAGTTATATACCATACAACCGATCGTTCAGATAGAAAGATTTTTGGCCATTTCTCCCTTAATTTAGAAAGTATAAACGTGAAACTCGGTGATATATATTCTAATATATCATAGAAGATTTTCTGAAAAAATCATTTTGATCGGAGCTATATATAGTATATATCCTATACAACCGATCCTTCAGATAGAAAGATTTTTGGCAATTTCTAGCTTAATTTCCAATATAAAAACGTTAAACTTGGTGATATTTACTCTAATATATGATAAAAGATTTCATGAAAAAATAATTTCGATCGGAGCTATATATAATATATATCCCATACAACCGATCGTTCAGATAGAAAATTTTTAGCCATTTCTACTTTAATTTCCAATATAAAAACGTTAAACTTGGTGATATTTTTTCTAATATATCAAGGAAGTTTTCCTGAAAAAATCACTTTGATCGGATCTATATGTATATAGTATATACCTATCCCATACAACCGATCGTTCAGATATAAGATTTTTGGCCATTTCTCCCTTAGTTTCCAATATAAAAACGTGAAACTTGGTGATATATATTCTAATATATCATAGAAGATTTTCTGTAAAAATCATTTCGATCGGAGCTATACATAATATATATCCCATACAACCGATCGTTCAGATAAGGGGGTTTTTTTGCCATTTTCTATTTTACATTATCTTAAAAATCGTTTAGGTATGTACACCTGTTACCTATATATTTCTTATCTTATACATCCGATTATTTGGAGATTACGAACGGGATAAGGTTATTGTTCAGCCCCATTCATGAAAGGAATGAAGTCTTCGGCACAGCCGAAGACAGTCCCGTCCTTACTTGTTTTATGTTTATTTTTGCAAAGTCTTGTTATTATTCTAGAGTATTCTGCAAAATTTGGAATAAATCTTCTGTAATAATTGCAAAATGCAACGAATCTTTTTGCTTCATCCGCATTTTCAGGTGTCGGATAACTTATTGGGGGTCTGGTAAAATTCCATTGCTTGTGCATTTATGACCAAGGTAAGTTACTTCTTGGCTGAAAAATAGGCATTTATCCGGATGTAATTTTAAATTATATTTCCTAAAGTAGCGAAAACATCCCGTAAATTTTTTGCCATATGATTTTCGGAGCATCCTAATACGACTACATCGTCCATGTATAAAAATGCTTGTGATGGTGTTAAGCCTGCGAATGCTGATGTCATCATCCTCTGGAATGAGTTTGGAGCTACTTTTAGGCCATAAGGTTGTCTTCTAAAGCGGTATGTACCATCATCGGCTGTAAATGATGTAATGTCTCTTGACTCTGGCCTGACTTCTATTTGGTGAAAACCGGACATTAAATCTAAGCATGAAAAATATTTAGCTCTTCCCAATTGATCTAGTATATCATCAATTCGGGAATTTATCTGCAGTTAGCTTTTTATTTACTTGTCTGTAATCAACAAACATTCTCCATCTTTTTTCGTGTTTATTTGGAAGTGATTTTTGGGCACCAATAGAATTGGACTATTAAATTCTGAAATTGAAAGTTCTATTATGTCGTCTTTAATTAATGTTTTTACTTGATTATTAATTTCACTCTTATGGGCTTGGTGTTCTATAGCTTTTACGTAAACTGGGTTATTGTCTTTCATATAACATTTTTGTTTGTAAAAATTATTAATAGTAATTGGTTCTGTTTCTAATTAAAAAATGTCAATGAACTCTGCGCATAATGTGTTAAGTGATTTATTTGCTAAGTGTGGAAAGTTTTTATTCAGTCTTTCTAATTTTTCTTTGTTGTTGGCCTCATTTTCAAGTTTATTATTTTTTATTATTGTATAATCACTAAAATTTTCTGTGCGTATATTGAAATCTTGGAGTTTTGCATTTTTATCTGTTGTATTTATAATTCTAACAAATGTTTGATGTGAATTTGCTAAGGTGTTTGCAATAAAGATGCCTTCAGATAATTCTTGTTGTAGAATTAGTAATTCGGAATTATTATTATACTCAGTTGAGCAGAGCTCACAAAGTATATTAACTTTGATTGGATAACGGTTGGTTGTACAGGTATAAAGGAATCGAGATAGGTATAGACTTCCATATATCAAAATCATCAGTATCGAAAAAAATTTGATTGAGCCATGTCCGTCCGTCTGCCCGTTAACACGATAACTTGAGTAAATTTTGAGGTATCTTGATGAAATTTGGTATGTAGGTTCCTGGTCACTCAGCTCATGTCGCTATTTAAAATGAACGATATCGGACTATAACTACGCCCACTTTTTCGATATCGAAAATTTCGAAAAACGGAAAAAGTGCGATAATTCATTACCAAAGACAGATAAAGCGATGAAACTTGGTAGGTGAGTTGAATTTATGACGCCAAATAAAAAATTGGTAAAATTTTTGACAATGGGCGTGTCACCGCCCACTTTTAAAAGTAGGTAATTATAGAGTGTTTCACCCTTTTTACAAGAAGGTTGATTTTGATTGTGTTCTAATGCACCAAATTTTCAAACCAAAAACAAAATTTTCATTTGTCAGAAAAAACCTATCGAAATACAAACTAGCACGTTTGTTTTCAATGAACTAGGCTGTATTTTTCGTGTATTTCGTTGGTTTTTTTTTTTTGTTTTGTTCGGGTACTAACACTCGAGTTTGTTGGATCCCACGGATCCGACTTGTGATCCCATGGGATCGCGCGCAATGTGGAACAAAAGGAAATGTCATAGAGTGGCAACCTTGTACTCTTCATTATGAAATTTTCATTTAAGGAAAAAGGGATACAGACATTTGCTGAATGAATTTGGCATTTAGAAATGTAGGTACATATCGGCAAAAACGTGATATTTCTCCCATGTAGTTTATCTACCGGGCGTCCTTTGCTTAAAATAATTTTAATTATAACACACTGAAGACGATATGTCAACACTAGACGGTGAAAAAGTTTTGATCTCAGCAAAATGGAGCGTATTACTGCCAAGTTGCAAACACAATTAGAGCAAACAAAACGTGGCGAGGGACTAGAATTTGCAGCTAATGAACAATATAGGAAACTGCAGACTGAAGATATGAAACTAAAACATTGATTGGCTATTTTAAAATTACGCTATTGCTGCTGAACAAAATGCTGCAAGTAGTGCCAAGCACTACGTAACAGCTACTTTGCCCACTGCTATTGTTGAAATGATTTAGATATCTGGGGGATTTATTTACAAATGTTATTGCTTTGGCATTTCCACTACTTGCCGGCACAATAGCCATAATATCACCCGTTAATGCTTCTGCAGCTAAATTTGGTGATTATCAATGTAATAGTGCTATGTCACTAGCAAAAAATCTAAAGTTATGTGGTATAAATAAATCACCGAGAGATATAGCTAATGAAATTGTTAAAAATGTAGCACAATCGCCACTGGTTGCTAAAACTGAAATTGCTGGTGCTGGTTATATAAATGTATTCCTGAAAAAGGAATATGCATTAAATGTTATATCGAGGATGTTTCTTTTTGGCGTGAAAACACCGTTGTGTCGAAAGCAGCGGATACTTGTAGACTTTTCTTCACCCAATATGGCCAAACAAATGCAGGTATTGGGGATTCAATTTGGCGTTTAATGTCATCTGGGTGAGGGGGGGTACACAATTCGGTATGTTGATTGCACTTTTGGAAGAGAGCTTTCCCAAATTATATCAACGAAAGTCCACCTATTGGTGACTTGCAAGCTTTCTACAAAGAATCGAAAAAGAGATTCGACATAGATGACGAATTCAAGAAACGCGCCTACAATTGTGTTGTTTTATTGCAAAGTGGCGATCCAAATTCAACTAAAGCATGGACACAAATTTGCGATGTATCGCGCGCAGAGTTCCAAGCTATATACGAGCGTTTAGATGTAAGAATCCATCCGATTGGTGAATCCTTCTATCAGTCACGTATGATAGATATTGTGAAATTCTTAGATTCCAAAGGTTTACGCGAGGAAGATGACGAAGGTACCAAAACTGCGTCGGTTGTTAGATTGTCTAAAATCCATTCGAGATTTCAACGCACCCAATGACTAATGGGCAAAAGCTAAGGTATCGCATCCGTGGGATGGGTTTATTTGTTACACGTTTAATTAGTTCGTTACTCATCTGCATATTAGGCCTCAAAGTACCGGGCATAATGCGTCACTATGCACCAGTCGATGAACCATCTACTTCAAACAGCAATAACAATATCCAACAAGGTTTCGCCGTTCGTAACGCTTTCAAAAAAATTGCACAAAACTACTACCATATCTATGGCCCAAGACAGATATTTTACTGCAATTAGTTGTTATTGCATGCATAGGTTTTGTTATCTCTGGACGTGTTATCAAACTATTTTTACCAATTCATCGAAAGAAAATGGGAAAACTTCCAATATTTTAACTATGTATACTCCGCCTTAATTAACAAACGCCCATACTATTGTAGGTGACAGTCGCACCATACCGCCCATACTATTTGGCTGGGATTTCGTACTCATTTATAATGGCTTATATTTTATTTTTTTGTTTTCTCGATTGCACCAACTATATTATATTTATTATTATATATAGTATATCAATCGAGTAAGTCGTGTTTTTTTGGTGCTCTGAAATATTTGCATGTTTTCGCAGTAAATCCTACGAAATTTGCCAAAAGTTATTAACCAATCGGTGTATGTGCGTGCTGTGAACTCTTTTTGTCACCTAAACCAAAACACGTAAGAACGCTTAAAGAAAAATCAATAAAAATAAACAATAAATAATCATGTCTGCACCACCACGGAGAAATCCCGCGCGAAAATCTGTTTCCCCCCCTACAACTCCGCTTTCGTCTTCAGCAGTCACACATGAGTGGATAGAGCGTAAGCTTGAACAGCAAACTGAGCGGTTGACTGCAGTAGTGTCAAAAGTGGAGGAGAGAATTATGCAGAAGATAAGTGAGATGGTAGCTGAAACAGCAAATCTTAAAATGACCATTGCTGCAGTATAGAAAAGAGTTGTTGTTCTCGAAAATGCTGTTGGTGATATTCTTTCTATGCACAGAGAACTGACGTCTGCTAAGGCACAGATCTGCGCTCTCGAAAGCAGCGCAGTTGCTGCCGATGTTATAATAAATGTCATTCCACAAGAACCTGGTGAGTGTTTGAGTGAAATTTTTGGTAGAATTTGTAAAGCAGCTGAGCACAAACCTCCACCGCTCCACGACGCTTTTCGGCTGCGAAACGTGAAAAGCAAAGGGCAAAAATATGCTAATATTTGTCCTATTGTTGTGAAGCTGTTCACAGCAAGTGAGCGCAATCAGCTGTTGAAATCAATAGCTCTATGCTGCAAAAACAAAAAGAAATCGTTGTCACTATCTGACGTGGATATGCCGGGATATAACTCTATTCATGTTCATGAGAGTTTACCCAAAATGCAGCGTGAAATTATGGCGAATGCATCAGAGCTTAGGCGGAAAAAACAATTAGCGGCAGAGTCTTTGTGAGGCTAAAAAGCGGGGATGAGATGAAACCAGTTAGCAGCAGAGCCGAACTTCATGCTCTTATTGGCACCAAGCCGATGTAACAATGTTTTTGCACTATATGTATAAGCAAGTGTATAATTATTTAAGCTTAGTAATTAAGTCACTTATATGTTGTTTCTTTTCTCCTCTCTTCCCCTTGCTGTCTCTACACTATAAAAAAGATTGTTATTCAATTTTTAAACGAAAACAACAATCTAAGAGAAAAAAACTGAAATATTTGAAATTTGTAAAACAAAAAATATATATACATATATAGAAATTTGGAAAAAATAAAAGTTGGAAAACATTACAACAAAAACACAAACTCAAAGAATATACAACAACAACATTAACTACACAACATAAAGGAGGTACAACATTACAACACAACATATCAACGAGGAGAACATTACAACAAAAGCTAAAGGACAACACAAAACAAACAAGTCACACACAGTTCACATAAAAATGTCTGAGTAAGTACCCTCGTTACCCAATATATTCCCATATATATTCCCTCCGTCTAAAGTACGGACCCCAAATTTAAAATCCCCAAATGTATATACCCCTCCGGTCTAAAGATCGGACCCTGGGTATATAACCCACATCAAAAGCCTAAACGGCAAAATATTTCATTTGCTTACTCACTGTTACCAACATGTACAGTCCCTTCAAAAAACCCATATAAAGTTTTATACAAATAAATTTGCATTCCCGTATCAACGGAAAATCCTCTGCCCGGTTCTATATACCCAAAAAGTTCGTTGCGCTAAATATCGATTTGATTATAAAAATATATACGTATATATGTAATATATGTATATACCCACTTAGTTCGGTAATATCACCCGAGCTACATATTTTTCCAGCGTGAAATTCACCGCTGCCCAATTTCCCCTTATATACATATATTACATAAAGTATATTTTATAAAAAACCCATAGCAACGAACTTTGCCAAATTTTTGTCACTTTTCTCAAAGTTTATTTTACCGGTGCACCCAATATTAATTTTGCATACAAACCTACAATTATATGCACCCATAATACCCACACGCACTTGTATATCTTTTTGCATAAGCCAAAAACCCACCCTCAACAAAGTAATTGCATGAGCATACGTAACAACATAATAGAAGGAATCAACAAAGAAGATCATCGGTTACATATTTTGCAAACATTTACTTTGTCAATACAGATCAAGTGCATTGGCACGGCAAACAAAAGGTTGTTGGTACACCACAGTTTGTCGGCAAATATATTTCACCCACTTATATATACATACATACGTACTATATACCCATATTACTTGTGCTCAGACGCGCTGAGACAAGTACATATAACAAAAAGCCGGTACACATTAGGCCGGTCTCAAAAATTAAAAAATAAAATCCCAGTGAACACAAATATTATAATATTTATATTATTATATACTCACATTACTTGTACTCAGAAGCGCTGAGACAAGCCCGTATTAAAAACCAAGCGTACATTAGGCTGGTTTAAAAAATTTTTTTTTTTGCACTTTTGACAAAATTTTTTTCGATTTTCACAGCTTAATAAAAGCTCCCATTTCTTAATAAACCAAACTAATTTATAATGCCGAAATCGTCGGACGAAACCCAAAAATTGACCCCTGCAGATAAATGCCTGCAGAAATTCATATATGACGGTAACCAAGTAGAGGTTTACTGCTCAAGATGGTCACCCTCCCAAGCTACCGAGTTGTCAGAGTGTATGCTTAAGGTCAAATTAGAAGACCTAGATAAAATATGGGCAAAGGTGCTAGAGTCCCATCGAGATGTAAGTTTCTCTGATAATTATACAGATGTCAGCGGCTCGGTTGAGCAAAAATTTGCTAAATGCTTGGAAACGTACCAAACATGCAAATCAGAAATTTTAGAAGCCTTACAGCTTTTTAATACTGCTAACACCAACCAACAACAAATACCCGCCCACCCAATGAACAATTCAAACGCAAACGGTTTTTATTTAAAAGTACCACCATGCGACACCGAAGTATTTCATGGCGGATACGAAGACTGGCCATCCTTTAGAGATATGTTCACGGCAGTCTATAAAAACCACCCTAAATTATCACCCGCTCAAAAATTATACCACCTACGCCTGAAAACAAAAGGACAAGCTGGGCTTATTGTAAAACAATACCCACTGAGCGATAATAATTTCGAGCTTGCCTGGGAAGCGCTCAGATCTAGGTACGAGAACAAAAGGATACTCGTCGACAACCAACTGAAGACGCTGTTCAACCTACCCACAATATTCGCAGAAAGCGGAGAACAAATACAGAAGATGCAGACAACAATCAACAACTGCATGTCAACCCTTAACACCCAAGGAATCCCGACAATGGACTGGGACCCAATCCTCGTTTACCTCTGCTCATCCAAGCTGCCAAGTGAAAGCCTTTCACTATGGGAACAATCCCTCAGCTCCCGAAAAGAACTCCCACTTTGGGAGGATATAAATAAATTTTTGACCAGCAGATACGAGGTAGTAGAGAGAATAAGTACCTATCGACCAGGCAAGGCGAAACCCCAATTTTCGAGTTTTACGCCACGAACGGTGAATCAAAACTCGACCCAATCTAACAATAATAGAACCCATGCATATCACACGGAGTTCAATAAAACGGCTTCGTGTAGATTATGCAATCAATACCACGCAGTCAAATCTTGCGTTAGGTTTAGAAATTTATCGGTATCAGACCGAATCAAATTTGTGAGAGAAAATAGTTATTGCGAAAACTGTTTGTCTACGTCACACCCCAAGAACGAATGTGCGTGCGTTTATTGCCAAAAGCGTCATCATTCGCTACTGCATTTGCAGCCCAAACCCCAACAATCACAACCAAACCCCAGAGCTCAAAATGCCCAAGCCGGCACCCCTAGGAGAACGGACGACGAGCGAGCCTCAACATCAAAAGCCGCCGCAAGAGCCACCTCCTCCCAACAGTTTCAAGACAAAAACCCGGTTTCTTCACTCTTCTCGAGTAATCATGGAACCACCCTATTACCCACAGCAATAGTATCAGTATACTTTGCTGGCGAATTTCATAAAATTCGTGCCCTAATAGACCAAGGTTCACAAAAAACTTTTGTATCATCCCGTATACAAAAGGTTCTTGGTCTACGCACAAAAGAGTCTCTCCACCAGATATCTGGAATGGGTGGAACGGTTGTGAAAAATGCCAATAAAGTCTGCCAGATAACATTCTGTTCAGCAGACTTAACCCAAATGATAGACGCACAAGCAATAATTTTGCCGAAGCTAACTAAGTTCTTGCCCACAGTCAGAGTTTCAAGCAACGATCTCGAAGAACTGTCCCATTTACCGTTAGCCGATCCACAGTATTCGATACCATCGAAAATCGATGTGGTAATCGGCAGCGATATCACCCCGCAAATCCTCACCGAGGGGCTCCTACGAAATGTGAGTGGAACATTACTTGCCCAAAACACAATATTCGGATGGATATTAAGCGGCCCTGTAGCTGAAAAGGTATCAACCTTCAGCACTCATGTCACGGAATGCACCGATGACCCCATCAATCAACTTTTGAGACAATTTTGGGAACAGGAAGAAGTTCACCAAACCCAACAACGATCAGCAGATGATGAATACTGCGAAGCACTCTACCGGACAACCACAATTCGTGAGGAAGATGGACGCTACAGAGTCAAACTACCCTTCAAATCGGAATTTCCAGCCAATCTGGCACTCGGTCATTCACGACCCGCAGCACAACAGCAGTACATCAGCATCGAACGCACGCTCGAAAGAAAACCCGAATTAAGAGACAAATATTTTGAAGTCCTTAATGAATAGTTAACCATGGATCACATGGAACCCGCCTCCCAACAAGAGATAATTAGAGATGGTAAATATCTATCGTTTTATCTACCCCATCATGCTGTCATAAAACCCGACAGCAAAACCACAAAAGTGCGAGTCGTCTTCAACGCATCAAAAATGTCGCATTCTGGCAACTCGTTGAACGACGTCCTTCATACAGGCCCCATTCTACAAAATGACTTAATGCTCGTCATACTTAAATGGCGACTTTATCAGTTTGTTTTTAACGGCGATATTGAGAAAATGTACCGCCAAATACGCATCCATGAAGAAGATAAAGATTTTCATCGAATCGTTTTTCGAAAACACCCAACTCTGCCGATAGAAGATTTTCGACTAAAAACAGTTACCTTTGGTGTAAATTGCGCGCCATATTTGGCGATTCGGACCCTACACCAACTCGCCCACGACTGTCAAGACGAATATCCGCTCGCTAAAAATATTTTATTGAATGAAACTTATGTTGACGATATTTTGTCCGGCGGTCATAATATACAGTCCACTTTGAACTCTATGACTCAAGCTATCGAAGCCTTAAAATCGGCAGGGTTCCCTTTGGCAAATCACCCTGACATTTTAAAACCCGTTCCCGACCCTGATTTGCTAGACGTCGACTTCCTTAAATTCCATGATTCGAGTTCCACAAAAACCCTTGGAATTCAGTGGAACGCGCTAACCGAGACTTTCACATACACGTATGATCCACCATCAGCAGAAAACACGACCACAAAAAGGCAGATTTTATCAGCAGTTGCAAAACTGTTTGACCCCGCAGGATGGCTTTCGCCAATAATGATTCTTGCAAAAATGTTGCTGCAATAACTCTGGATGGAAGGAACGGATTGGGACGAAGACGTGAAGCCCGGAGCTCTCCAAAAATGGACCTCAATTTATGAAAATTTACCTCATATCAGAGACATTAAAATCCCTAGGTGGGTACAGTATTCCCCCGATAAACTGATCCAGCTGCATGGATTCTCAGATGCTTCAGAAAAAGCATTTTGTGCCTGTATATATTTACGAGTACAAACCCATGAAAATAAGTTTTCATCCCATTTGCTAGCTGCTAAAAGCAAAGTAGTACCCCTCCAAACCGTGAGTCTTCCACGGTTGGAACTCTGTGGAGCAGTTTTACTCTCCAAGTTAGTGAAACAGCTGCGAAGTGAGCTGAATCTACCCCAACACGAACTCATTCTCTGGTGCGATTCTGCCATCGTACTGGCCTGGTTAGAAAAACCACCCCATACCTGGAAAACGTATGTCGCCAACAGAACCTCTGAAATTCTTAAGAACGTCGACAACGCCACTTGGAGGCACGTTTCCAGTAAGGATAACCCAGCGGATTTGGGCACTCGAGGCTGCAAGCCTCAGGATTTAGTCCAATGTCCATTATGGTGGGAAGGACCTAATTGGCTTATCAACCCATCAACTTCGTGGCCAAAGGATATTTCTCATCACCCAACTCCCCCCGAACAACGACATGTGGACGTATTCCACACCCTGCAGGAAGAAAATATAGACATACTCGACCGGTTTTCGTCGTTTTCTCGAGCACTTAGAGTCGTGGTCTATATGTTGCGGTTTATCCGAAGAGCAAGCAAACTAGAAGTTCCAGCCACGCTCAACCTCACCCACGCCGAAGTGAATGATGCCAAAATCAAAATCATAATTCAAACTCAACGGAATCATTACGGAGACACGATAGAGCTGCTTCAAACGTCAGGACCCTTACCCAGAAAGAACACCCTTCTGACATTAAACCCCATGCTAGATGACTCAGGAATCATGCGAGTTTCTGGAAGATTAGCATATGCCACCTATAGCTTTAATGAGCGGCACCCAATTATCATACCCGAAAACTCTCGATTTTGTTCTCTTCTGTTAGACTTCCTCCATTCGAACTTGCTGCACGCCGACAAACAGCTGATGATCCGAATTGTACAGCAACAGTACTACATTCCACGTTTGAAGCAAAAGGTTAAAAAGCTCGTCTTCCACTGCAAAACCTGCACCATCTATAAACAGCAGATGAAAACGCAGATAATGGCAGCCTTGCCACCCGAGAGGTCAACGTATTCCCTACCCTTTCATACAACAGGAGTCGACTTTGCTGGACCATTTATGGTAAAAACTTCTCCCCTTCGCCGAGCTTCGTATGTCAAAGCTTACGTTTGTGTGTTCGTCTGTTTTTCCACAAAGGCTGTTCATTTAGAAGTGTGCTCTGATCTCACCACGAATGCCTTCAACGCAGCCTTTGCCCGATTTACTGGCCGCCGTGGCCTACCCCACCAGATATATTCTGACAACGGAAAGACGTTCGTCGGCGCACAACGCGGATTACAAAGAGAATTCACCACATTCCTCAAGGAAGTCGCTACAGACGTCGCCGAAAAGTATGCAACTCACGGATTCTCATGGAAATTCATCCCACCATACGCTCCCCACATGGGTGGTCTATGGGAAGCGGCCGTGAAAAGCTTCAAGATACACTTTACGAAAGTAGCAGGAAACCACAAGTTCTCCTTCGAAGAGCTTACTACCCTCTTAGTACGCATAGAGGCGGTCCTCAACTCCCGACCGCTCTCCCCTATGTCCGAAGATCCAATGGATCCCCTAGTCCTAACCCCAGGGCATTTCCTACGTGGCGCGCCGCTCTTGTCGTTACCGGAGCCAACTGCAGAGCATCTCACCTTGGTCAACAAATGGCAGAAACTGAAAGTGCTTCACCACCAATTCAGCACACGATGGAAGAACGAGTATCTCAAGGAGCTGCATAAGCGGTACAAATGGAAATGCCCTCAACGCAATATTCAAGTTGGAGATTTAGTAGTGGTAAAGGATGATTTACTACCCCCGAACGAATGGCGTTTGGGACGGGTAATCACTTTACACCCTGGATCGGATAGCCATGTTCGACTTGTGGAACTCAAAACCCAAAACGGAATAATAACCCGAAATATTGCCAAACTGTGCGTGCTACCAACTGCCTAGTAGTGCCAACCCTTCTTTTGGTACCCTCGGCTTCATGCCCCTAGCAATCTGGAAATATATCTAAGCTACCCTCACCAACGTATTTTTCTAACCCATTTTTTTTGAAAAATACGTATTTTTCTTCTCTTGTCTTTACAGGACCCGCAGACGTACGGATATGCCGAAATGTCGGCTGTGTGGCCAGCGACACGCGCTAAGGCAGTGCCGGGCGTTCCTCGCGATGAAGCCGGAGGAGCGCTAGGAGTGCGCGAGGAACCACCGGTACTGCATCAACTGTCTGGCAGTGTCGCACAGCACCGGGGCATGTGACTCAAAATCAAGCTGCCGCAAATGCTCCCTCGGCCATCACACGCTCCTACGCAGAGCTCGACGCACGCCCGCCAACCAGCGTCGCACTGACAGCGGCCCACAGCGCGCAACAACAGCCCAACATCGCCAACGGGCAACTCAAAGCCGGTCGGCTAGACAGCGCGACGACAAACTTCGCAAATTAGTAGCCGAGGCACGAGCAGCCTTAGATAGGGTTGATGCCGCCCTGAACCCATCAACGCGTCGGGCGGGGGGGGGGGGGGGGGAGCATGTTGAAGACATGATCCAATTTTCGGACTAAGTCCGCCCCCCTACGTCTGGCAACACCCGGCCAGTGCGGCCAAGCGCAGGCAGTGCAGCTCAGCTGTGGCTTGCCAGCCACCACGGCTCGCACTCTCATTGTTTTCAGTTTTGTCATTAACTACCAGCCCGTTCGCTACGCATCGTCAAAAATATTCGTTTGCTATACTACCGCCCGCCCACCGTCGCGCATCTTTTAATATTTAATTAACTTCACATTTATTACTTTGTTTGTAATTGAAAGTTTTGAAGTGTGAATAAAATACATATTTTAGTTTAACTCCGCGCCTTCTTTCTAAATACACATAGTGCTGTGCTAGTGCAAAAATAAACAACTTGCTTTTTTGTTCACTTGATGTGTTATTTAATTGTCCTAATTGAGTACTTTCGTGTATCGTGACTTGAAGTCGGTGAACGTCAGTGATTTGCACGCTGGTCTGTCTTATGTTAATTGGTCTGAATGTTGGTCATATGAGACTGTAGACGAAAAACTTGATTTTTTAAATACAAATTTAACAAATTTATTTAATAAGCATGTACCCCTTAGAAATATTAAAGCTTTAAATACATCTTGCCCCTGGTACAACAATGTAGTTACGTCAGCAATAAAAACTAAAAATAGATTATATGCCAGATGGAGAAAAACTAGAACAACATATGATTGGGCACAGTATAAGATTGGCCGTAACAAAGCAAACTTAATTATAAAAAATGCAAAGAGAGTGTATTGCGATGCCAAACTTAGTCCGTCGTTACAGACAAGGGAACTCTGGAGCAATTTGAAAAGGCTGAATGTTCATGGTGAAGCACAGGAGGAATGTAAAATAGACCCCAATGTACTTAACAATTACTTCGCAAGTGCCACTAGAGATATGCCCATTCCCCATCCACATATATTTGTAGATAACCTTAGCACAAATGAAAATTTTCAATTTGAAGGAGTAATCGAGTCTGAGGTGTTAAAATCCCTCACTATGGTTAAATCAAATGCTATAGGCAATGATGGGATATCTCTTAAGTTTGTGAAGTTAGCATTGCCGTTTATTATAGGAACTCTGACTTTTATAATAAATCACACCTTCACACTGCGATTTTCCCAACGGAACGGAAAAAAGCTGTCATAATACCTATTCAAAAAAAGAGGAATGCCACGAGCCCAAGTGATTATAGACCGATAAGCATACTGCCAACTTTTTCCAAAGTGTGTGAATCCTTAATGGCAATACAAATTTCTGCTTTTGTAAAACGGAATAAACTGCTTTCCCCATTGCAATCTGGATTTCGGCCTAAACACAGCTGTTCTACAGCTATGATAAAAATAATGGACGACATAAGGATGGAGTTCGACAAAGGACATCTTACACTCCTTTGCCTTTTAGATTTTTCGAAAGCATTTGATTTAGTGAATCATGATATTCTTTGCAAAAAGCTTAAGTTTTCTGATAGTGCTCTAAACCTTATGGTTAGCTACCTTGCTGGAAGAACTCAGAAAGTGACCTGCAGCTCTACGTCCTCTATGTCTAGTATCGTTACCTCTGGTGTACCGCAAGGATCTGTTCTAGGTCCCCTTTTATTTAGTCTCTTTGTCAATGGTGTATTCTCTGTATGTCAGCATGTACAGGTTCACGCCTATGCTGACGATATACAACTGTATTTGTCCAGTCGTGTCGGTCTTGTTGAAGATTTGTGCTATAAAATTAATTGTGATCTGTCATCTATTTCACAATGGGCTACTGTTAATTGTTTTTGTTTGAATGCTGTTAAGTCATATGTGTTCCCTATAAGCAAAGAGTATATATTTGTCAAGAGGCATCACTCGATACTTTTGTTGTTGCCAAAGCAAATTACTCGATGTTCTCTCAAGAGTCGTTGGTTTTATTTATCAGATGTATTTATAAAAACGCCTTCTATATATTTTCGTGCGGTATTTGTGTTTATTTTATTGATTGTATTAAATTAATTAATTAATTCTCTTTCCAAAAATCGTAATTATGCAAAGTCACTTTACCGCATAACTATATAGGATTCAATTAAAAAAAACTAAACAAAACTTCCTTGAGAATCACATTCGACATGACAGGGTTGCTTTGGCGAGTGACGCCTCTTAACAAATATATACTCTTTGCTATAAGTAGCAGTGTAGTGCATGTAGAAGATATCCCAAAGTTGTATATTGGCAACGCTGATTTAGTAATTACTGGAAAGGTTAAAAATTTGGGATTTGTTGTAAACTCTACGATGACTTGCTCAGATCATATAAACAAAGTTGTAAGCAAAGTGTATATTGTTCTACGTAGATTACGAATGTCCGCTTCATTTACGCCTCTTGAGACGAGAAAGAAACTGGCACTTCAACTAATTCTACCCCACATCACCTATTCTGAGCTTGTATATAGCAAGCTAGATTCTGCTTCGTCGCGCAAAATTGATGTTGCGTTTAACAATGTTACGCGTTACGTCTACGGACTCAGGAGATATGATCACATCATTGCATGGAAAACCAAAATTCTAGGGTGTACTATTTCCAACTATCTTGCTGCTAGAAATTGTACGTTCATGTATAAGCTTTTAGAATATAAAGCTCCGGAATACCTTTACGTTAAATTAATACTAACAATATCCAGAAGGCATCAAACTCTGATAATCCCTAAATATAAATACCTGTCGTCTTCACGTCTTTTCTTCGTTAATGTGGCTAGGCTCTGGAATTCAATTCCAGAAGATGTCAAAGCTGTTATGGGTAGATGTAACTCCAGAAGGGTAATTCACAATTATTTTATTTCTACACTGTGAAAGTGATTGCGATCTGACTTGCGCTATGCATATTTCATTCCTCTATTTTTCCTTTTACTAAATTTTTCAAATTCTAACTTTAAAATTACAAATATAATATTAATATTAAATCAGTTTTGAATTTAAAATACTACGTTTATGTTGTAAGCTACTTTCGAATTGTAATAGACCTAAGATTTAAAATTTTGTTTTTTTTTTTTGAATTTCCAATTTCGTATTGTACTTTAAAAGAGTCAGTCTTACATGTGCACCCACACATTCTAAATAAATAAATAATCGCTTTACTTATGGCGGTGGTGTATTGTACGCCTTCAATTGGTGGCTCGAGTGGATTGTATTTCTTACGATGTTTCTCTACATTTGTAAGTGTTATTCAAGATAGCTTTATAAAAATTTTGGGTTGCGAGGAGAGTACGTTTGTAGTTGATTCACCTATCTAGTAATAGAAAAATCCTCAAGTAAATTTTCGAAGGACTCGGGAAGTTGCTTCCAAATTGTTATACTGTAAATAATAGTGTACTTACTTATAACTTGACCAATTTACAAGTTTATTTCATTTTAGTTTAGTCGCATGAAGTTGGCTGATAATAAACGAAGTGTCACTTCCTTGTTGAATTTTGAAACAGGAAAATATTACGGCGCTGAGCCATATGAATCTGAAAAATATTGTAAAGCTATTATCAAGTGTCAGGTAACTTATAAGAAATTTTTTTTGTAAATAAAATGCGCAATAAATTAAGGCTACCTAATTGAGTCCAATTCTGCACCGATATTTGACATGATTCGATTAATAGAGCTTTATTCGGACGGATATTTGACACTCCCAAAATTTAAAATTTGAACGGGTTGCTTTTATGAAGTAAAGCAGAGAGGGAATCATTTAATCCCCTTCAAGGAAAAGTGTAGTAAAGTACCAGTAGTAGTATATTAGTAGTGATAATAACTTTGTAAACGCCAACAGGTTTTTGGGGGAAATCAACAATTCTCTACTAAATATCTTGTGACTTGATAAAGAGTTATGTTGGTTTGGTTATTCCTTTAGAATTTGTTTGAAGAATTCAAACTAGCAGCGGACATGGGGTGATACTCTAGTCAGCAGCAGAAAACAAAGGAATATGGCTTATTGGCTTAAATCGTTATATTACGGCCTTGACCTTGACACAAGAGCTAAGCTTTTTTGCGGTCGTGCTACACAGGGAGTATGTACCTTTTTGTTCTGATATTTCGGAAAGATCTTTCCCATTTAGGTATCCATCGTGGTGTTGCAGATAAATCGTTAATGTAGAATATTCGGAACACGTTCGTCTGATACCACCTCACGAGGTCCGAATGTGTTCAATGAGTGCATTTCGTTATGGCTTATCCATTGTTTACTAATGACATTTTTACGCGAATCGATTTAATAGCCGAGTTTTGACGTAGAGCGATGGATGTTAAATTAGTTTAGGTTTCAGATGTGCATAGGTGTCCGTACTTTTCGTGAGATTACTTATGTTCATCCACACTAATAGATCATGGCATAGTTAATAAATTCATCAGAAACTAAAGAAAGGTTCTAAGCAATCATGCAGTGCAGTACTTGTCAGGTATCTGTTAACTGATTGCTTTGTATTTCTACTACTAAATTCTGTTGGCCGAGGGCGTTTATGTTCTGTGGCAGATAGTAGATCTGCGGTAGGGTTCTGTTGGCCTCGTTCGAGGTGAACGAGAGCGGGGTTAAGCGGTTTGTTGGCCTCGTTCGGGGTGTAGGAGAGCTGGGTTAAGCGGGTTGTTGTGGACGGGTGGAAGTTACAGATCTTCCTCACCCTCACTGGAGGGTGGTACTAGGACCAATTTCGTGATTGGTCTGGTGGTTTGTCTCCTTGCCATATCCAGTTCGACGACTCGAACTCGGTTTTCGGGGCCATAGTGAAGGTCCGCTATCCGACCTAGTCTCCATTCGTTAGGGGTCAGACTATCCTCCTTAATGAGGACCAGGTCCCCCTGTTTGAGGTTTGATTGTGGATGCTTCCACTTCACGCGCTTCTGCAATTCGGTGAGATACTCAGTTTTCCACAGTTTGCAGAAGGTTTGATGCAGCGCCTTGAGTTTCTCCCATCGGTTGACGAGTGAGCGCGATTCTCGCTGACGTCGATCTCGGGTAGCGCTAGTAGATGGCCTCCGACAAGGAAGTGTCCGGGGGTAAGTGACTCCAGTTTGGACGAGTCATTTGAAGATGGGTTCAGGGGTCGCGAGTTGAGACAGGATTCAATCCTACACAGGAGGGTGCTAAACTCCTCGAGAGTAAATTTATGATCCGATGCGATCCTTTTGAAATGAGTTTTAAAACTCTTGACTCCCGCTTCCCACAGCCCGCCCATATGAGGAGCAGCTGCTGGTATGAAATGCTATGCCAGGGTTTGATGGGCATATTTAAAGAGGGTTTGGTCGCGCGCATCAACGAGGAATGCCCCGAACTCTGAGCGGAGAGCCCTCGACTCACCGACAAAGTTTGTCCCGTTGTCGGAATAGAGGTTGTTTGGGCATCCCCGTCTGGCGACAAACGGACTAAACGCTGATAGAAACGCGGCAGTGCTGAGGTCGCTAGTCGCCTCTAGGTGGATCGCCTTAGTAGCAAAGCAGACGAATAGGCAGATGTAACCCTTGGACATGCGGCATCATCGTCCGCTGTAAGACTAGATGTCAAACTGTCCGCCAAAATCCACCCCGGTGTTGGTAAATGCACGAAAAGGTAGTGCGTTCCGCAGTGAGAACTCCCATGAGTTGCGTCGGGGAACGTTTGCGGAATAGCGTACATGCCTTGCAGTTGTGAATGATGGATCGGATCATGTTTTTGAACCGAGGTATCCAATACTGCGTGCCTAGGAGCCGCAACATTAATTTGTTTCCGCCATGTATGGAAATGGTGTGGACAAACTGGAGTAGGAGACGGGTGAGTCAGCAAGCGTAAGGGAGGATTATCGGGTGACGCTCGTCGACGGGAACGTCCCTGGATGCGTTGAGACGACCCACCCGAAGGGCATTATTTTCGTCGATAAAGGGGTCTAGAGAGAGGATCCCGCTTTTTCCCGCGATGGGTTTCCTAGTTCTCAGAGCGTTCATTTCCTCGGCATAGTAGTTTGTTTGGGATTATTTTATGAAACGGATAGTCGTAGTTTTGATTTCGTGGGGCGAGATCTGGTGAGACTCTGCTTTAAAGGGCGCTCTAGTTTTTGGATGAGTTTTATTCGAGAATCTTATAATGTAGGAGATTACCCGCAACGCCCTTGATAGATCGGAAAATCGATCGAGAATATCCTCGCTATTGTTGATGTTTGTTGCTACATGCACTTGTACTCATTTTTCTTCGATGTTTGTGTGGTACTCCCGTTCGTCTTGAGATGGCCATTTCGCTTTGTCTTCTTGCAGCCAAGAAGGTCCCTGCCACCACAAAGAGTTGTCAACTAGGTCCGTGACTGGAAGTCCTCTGCTGGCTAAGTCCGCTGGATTTGATGCGGACTCGATATTATGCCAAGCTTTAGTTCCTACCATCTCCGCGATTTTGTCACCCTGTGAGCTACAAATGTTGACCAGGAACAAAAGGGTTTTCGAATCCATGATAGGTCGATCGTCGAGTCTGTCCATAGGTGAATGTTAAATGTGCCTAAGTTCATGTTCTCCATCACAGCTTCCAAAGTATCAGCCAGCAAGACGGCACCGCATAACTCCAGTCTTGGTAATGAAATTTTTTTACTGGTGCCACCCTCGTTTTGCCATGAGTAGACTAACGTAGATCCTATCGATGATCTTAGCTCGCACGTATACCCTAGCCGCGTAGGTTTTTCGGACGCGTCACAGAAGCCGTGAATTTCTGTATCGTTGGTTGGGGTGAAGTGCATCCACCGAGGTATACGAATCCGGTTAATGGCGGCGTACTCCTGCATAAAGGTTTGCCACCGATCTAGGGTAATTGTAGATACCGGTTCGTCCCAATCCGTCCCATCCAGCCAAATGTTCTGCATTAATATCTTGGCTACGATGATAACTGGGACGAGCCAGCCTAAAGGGTCGAAGAGTTTGGCGATGGCAGATAGGATCGCCCTCTTTGTTAAGATGTCCTGGTTTTCGATTGGTTTCGCTGTGAAATTAAAGTAGTCGGAATGCGCGTTCCAACGGACCCCTAGGGTTTTTACCATGCTCGCGTCCTTGAACTCCAGAAAGTCTTCCGAAAGCCTGTGATAATCCTGCTGACTTTAATGCAGCTGTGATTTCATCGCGATCATTGATTGCTGCCTCGATGATATGCCCCCCTGCAAGGACGTCATCGGCGTAAATACTGTTTCGCAAGATGTGCGCTGCGATTGGCAGCGACGCCTAGACGTCATCTGCAAGTTGATGTAGGGTTCTGATCGCTAGATAGGGGGCACAGTTGACCCATAAGGTTACCGTATTGAGTTCGTAAATACTGACAGAGTCACCTGCTTTGAGACGAAAAACTATTCTTTGGTATTGGGTTTGGTTTTCTTTTATCCAGATCTGCCTGTACATCTTCTCAATGTCGCTGTTGAAGACGTACTTGTAGAATCTCCTTCGGAGGAGTAGTATTGTTAAGTTTGCTTGAAGTACTGGGCCGGCGTGTAGAACATCGTTAAAGCTCGTTCCGTTGGCACGACGCGTTGAACACGACCCTCACTTTAGTCGTTGTGCTTTCCTCTTTGACAACCGCATGATGCGGTAAGAATTAGCAATCAGTTGATTGTGGTGGTACTACGTTGTGCACCTTGGAGATGTGCTCTAACATGACGTATTCTGTCAGTACCCTATTGTATTCTGTCTGTAGGGCCGGTGTCTTGGCTATACGTGTCTCGTTTCGATAGAACTGAGAGCAGACGCTCTTAAGAGATGGGCCCAAACAGAGGGTTTTTGGGAAGCTTTGTTTGAATGGAAGGGCGACGGTATATCTTCCATCTGAATTTCTTTCCGTCGTGTTAGGCATTATCTTCAGTCACGGCTTTTTTTGTAGGTATGTTTTCAAGTTCCCAGAAAGCGGTTAGTTGCTTGTCTAGGCTGATTTCATTAAAGAAGGATACCCTTGTATTAGTTGGGTGAGGTGCTTCTGCACGACCGGTTAAAATCCAACCGAAGACGGTTTCTTGGGCGAGAAGCATATTTAGAACGTTCTTCCGTATACCGTTTAGTATTATCTGGGGATAAATGTCGCCTCCAAGTATGAGGTCGACTGGTTCATTAATGAAGAACTTCTTATCCGCCAGAATCGGATCAGGAAATGATTGCCGAGTCGTTGCGCTAACTTGGCAAGTCGGCAGGGCCCTGTTCATTGAGGCAGGACTAGGACCACTGTATCGATGCTGACTAAGGGGTCTGTAAGCGAACCTAACGTAATCGCACATGATTCCTTTACCTGTACAGATGTTGCATTATTTATTCCTGACACTTTCACATGCAAACGTTTGGATGGAAGGTTTATTCGCTTTTTTTAGTCTTTCTGTTATAAAAGAGCATTCGGACCCAGAGCCTATCAGCGCTCGGGCGGAAAATTTTACTCCATTATAGTGTATATTGACACGTGCTGTTCCTAATAACACACCTTTAGTGGTGTTAGCACTACACAAGGAGACGTTATTAGCATTATCTTGTCTTTTATCAGACTCCATGCTTGTCCTAGTCTACTGTGAGGTTGAAGGTGTGTTGTCGGTGGCATTTTGAGTCCACCTTTGAGGAGTTGTCTTCGGCTGTGCTGTCGGAAGATGGAGCAATGTGTTGTGCCTTGCATGGCACGTGCTGCATTTGAATTGGATAGTGCATCGTGTAACGGTGTCTCCACCCGACAGAGAATTCAGACAGTAACTACTATTTTTTATAAATTCGATTCTTCCTGACGGGGACAACCTACGAAATTTTTAGCAATTTCGTAATTTGTGCTCCGTACTGTTGCACATCTTACTTTTTGGTACGCTGGCTTGGTTAACCCCAAGTTTTGTCGAGTTTTCCCTTGGATTTGAACTTTGAATTTTGGGTGCTTTGGTGGTTTTGTTACCCCTGAGGTCAAAAACCGTTCCTAGTGTTTGGAAGCGATTGGACAGGAATTTGTCCATATCTTCCCATTTCGGTATATCCGTTTTTCTTTCCACGGTTTGTTCCCAAAGAGCCAGGTTAGATTCGGGAAGTTTTATTGAACACAAGTATGTTATGATTGCATCCCAATTTGTGATGTCAATGTTATGACATTGCAGCGCAGAAGTGCAATTGTTGATTTCACGTTGCAATTTTTTAATTGATGTTCGACTGCCGTCAGGTTAAGTAAAAGTTTAAGTTGTATGTTGACTATAATACGTTTATTTTCATATCTGTCGCTTAAGTTTTTCCAGGCGGTTGCAAACCCCTCGTTTGTTAACGAGCACCTGCCCACTATTTCTTTTGCCTCCCCCTGCGTTTTTTGTTTGAGATAGTATAATTTCTCGACATCTTTCAGATAGGTATTGTGGATGTAAATGGCCGTGAACATATCTCTAAAGGCTGGCCAAGAAAGGTAATCGCCTTTAAATACATCGATGTCGCAAGGCGGCAGCCGCATTTTATGTCTACGGCCCGAAGAGTCTTCATCCTTTGCTTCATCCTTTGCCGGCTGTGGGGTGATAGCTTCGACTTCAGCCGCGACAGCAGACATGCATTGCAAGTAGCATGCGAAGCAACTTTTATTCTTTCTTGTTAGCGAGCTGAGTTCCTCTTTGGACAGCTCAGGATTGCTGAGAAGCCTTTCATATGTGCACTTGGTCTTCTTCCATAGTGCCCTTAGCTCCTCTTGCAGTAGTGCAAGGGTGTGCTTGTTCCGGGATTCGGCCGTGGTGGAGTTGGAATCTTGTTCAAACTTAGTGGCGTTGGTGTGTATTCAACCGCAGCAAAAATTATACTTCTGCTTTGTTTTTTGAGCGTAGTCCAGCTATCAGTCCTGCTTAGATTTAATTGTGTCTAAGTAGAATCCTTAAAAACACACGGATTAAAATTTTGATCCGATTGAATGTTTTAACACAGATAGAAATCCGTATGTGAATTTAGTGCGATAAGCAAAAAAAAAAAATAATTATGTAAACCACAGATAGAAATCCTGATGAGGGAGGATTTAGTGTGTATAAAGTGATATAAAATACAGATTAAGATCCTGAGGAGGATTTATTGTGTATGTAGTAATATGCAGCACAGATAGAAATCCTGAAGAGGATTTAATGTGTATCAGGTGATATTAAAACACAGATAGAAATCCTGACGAGGATTTAATGTGTCTACAGTGATGTGCAATGCAGAGAAGAGAATAATCTGCAAATATTTAATGTGTCTAAGGCATGCTTAAACTACGAACCGATATCATTTCGTTACGATAATTAACGTTAATAAACGAAACAAAGTCATTTCGTTTCGTTTATTAACGTTAAGAACGTCAAATTAACGAAATGATTTTGTTTCGTTTTCTGCCGTATCAAAACGAAATCAAATCGTTTATGTTGATTATTAATTTCAAACTATGCTGGCAAAGCTGATTGAAGGCGGAGTCATTAAAGGTGAAAGCATTAGCCAAGCTGATTGCAACTTTTCTCATGAATTTTGACAGTACCAACATTTCTCAGAGTATTTTTGACATTACCACCAACGAATATGTCCGCTCGCTGTTACCACCTTACGGCTTCACCATGGCTATAGCATTTCCAGCACAATTCAAACATAAATTATCACGTTTTTGTTAACGGTTTAACGTTAACGAAAGCTTTTCGTTTCGGTTAAAAACGAGATACAATTTATCTTGATAATTCCTTTATCGGTAATATTTCGAAGTGTTTCATCGGAAACGGTGGACATTTTTTGATAAACGATTAGCTTAACGTTAAGGTGCATCCCTGGTCTAAGGTATGTTAGACACAGATAGAAATATTTTACAAAAATTTAGCGTGTCTAAAAAAGGTTTTGATAGTAATCCCGATGTGGATATAGTGTGTCAACCTCGAGATTTGAGATACAAATCGATATCCTTATATGAATTTAATGTGTGTAACCTAGCAATTTGTACCACAGATAGAAATTCCGACGAGGATTTAAAGTGTATACAAAAAGTGTGATGTGAATGCTGATGAGTATCCTCGAGTACCCAACCAGGGTATCTTTCCGAACAAAAAGAAATAAATTTTGTATATCCAACTTGACGTGAAAAACGTACGATTTAAAATCTTTATTAAGAAAAAAAGTGAGAAAAAAATACAAGCTATATAATATAAAGTGATATAGATTAATTGTGTGATTAAGCCACTAGCCACCCAACGTAGTGATACTTTTTTGGCTTTTGATATTATTTCATCTCGAAAACTGATTAATAAAATTAATTCCGTTCAAAAATGACGCAATTGATTATATGTATATAAAATCGTTGAAAAAATAATCTCTATTAAACGCCTTCGAATTAATATAAAATAAGTGTATTCACAAATGAGCCACCAACGAATGTGAAATGTTTTAGAAACATTTCTGTGGTTGCAGAATATTCTGACTACGTGAATATTGTGGTATTTCTTTGCAAATTCATCAACCAATTGATAGTGTATGTAGATTGTTGCCGAGAATCAATCACAACCGAAAATACTGTCTATAGAAACACAGTGTGGTTGCACAGTGTAGTGATAATTTTGTTGCAAAAGGAGAAAAAAATCCACTGACTGTCTGCCTTGAGTTGTGTCGAAAAAGTCTTACCACTGGTGGAGGACTTAGCCGATAATCAACAGGCGCTGGGTGTGCGTTTAAAACACAATGAACTTCCACTTGCTTTGACTTGCAAATGGATATCACAAATTCACTCGATACGCTAGTTCGTATATAAAAAAAAATGTGCACCAAAACCAACCACTTACCTTACACAAATTTTGTAGTCTGAAAACCAAGGTTTTGATAATGCATGTGTGATCTGATATGATGTTATATGGACTGTTGATGTGATATAATGTGGACTGTAGATGTGATGTTATATGATGTGATATGATGTGTTAGTTGCTGCGGCTGTTTGTCTCTTTCTTTACTCGCTGGGTTGGTGTCCTTACTTGATATGTACTTGCTGTATTGCTTCTAACACTTTGTAATTTATTCGGGAATTCAATGTTTTATTTTTAAGAAATTAAATGTACGTGTGCTTTTTCTTCGTTGAATTTGGCAAATTTCCGTAATTAGGTTATATATCGGGGAGATGGACCAAATGTTACGGCGGCAAGACCACAGATAGGGCGCGCTCGTAATAATGGTGAGGAGAAAAGAAAATACACAAACGAATTCGTTATAAAAAGTACACAATAATGTTTATTAAAGCGAAAGTGAATGCAAATTCAGAGTTAATCCAATTAATAACAATTCAGAATTTGAGTTTACGGAAGTGTATATAATGAATTTTATAATTTTGAGTAAAATGACTTACCTTCGGTGACTTGGCTGCAGGCGGTTTCTTAAACGTTCGCAAAAGAAGTGAGTGAAGTAAAACCTCTTTAGTTCACGGCCACCGCCGAATGCTGGGTAAATGGTTATCGGTATAAACCTATCTATGAATAAATGAAATGAAAAGTAAAGACGCACGAGGGTGCACTCTCTCTTTAATACTTTCCATTTGATACACATATCATATAAACACATTCCAGGGTTACCCTAGGTTCATTTTCGTACATGGTGATTTTCCCTTATTTTGTCTCCATAGCTCTCAGCTGAGTATATAATGTTCGGTTGCACCCGAACTTAGCCTTCCTCACTCGTTTTTAATGTGAATTTGTCGAAATAATTCTGATCTTGCGGGAATTGAAATGCTATTGATTGATGGTTCATTAGTCATTTGAAATATTATATTTTCTGAGTAATCATGTGGTCTTAGTATTAGAGTGTCACCTCCTTTTTGATAGTCCAAAATGCAATTATATTTTTTAATGAAATCTAATCCCAATATTCCATCGCATGGGATTGGGAAATAGTCTTCTACTACGTGAAATTTGTGTCTAATTAATAGATAATCGTCTTTTAAGTCTGCTTTAACCGTGCCAATAGTAGTACTAGGGATTTTTAAAGCAGGTCTGCATATATTTCAAGCAGTAGACGAAGTATTTATTATTATTTTTTTTTTTGAGGGAGTCTGCCGATTTAATTCAGCAGCTCAAAATAGTAAATGAATGAAAGGAAACTGCCGGTTTAGTTTCAGCAGCTCAAGACTGGCAGGATCGCCAAGTAAAGTTTGATATAACTGAAAGTAAAACTCAAAGAAGTTGGTGCCGTATTGCAGCACAAAGTGTAAGTGTCTCTATTAAAATAATTTTCGGGTTATTTGGTGGTGCCGTATTGCAGCACAAAGTGTAAGTGTCTCTATTATTTATACTAAATTATTCTAAACAATTTCTTATTAATTAAAGTTCCTATATACTAAACATACGTACATTCACATTTGCTGTATACTTTACATACCTACATATCTACATACAAATCGACACAAATATGTAGCTTCATATTTGTGTTGATTTGTGTCGTCTGTCGGAAATGCATTATTAGCAAATGCAAATTTAGTTTAGTCGCACGGTGCACACACATCTGTACTAATTCGTGGGAATTGCGTTATCAGCAACAATTAGAAAATGCGCTGCTTTGTGTTGATTAAACTTTATACGCATACTTTTATTTTTCTGCTTTAATGATTGTAGTTCTTCCTTAGGTAATTCTGATGAGTTCAGGAGGCCTTCATAGATGCCTTTAACCTTTTTCTATAACGATTTTGGCTCCTTTTGCTTTATTGCAAGGGTGTGCTTATTCTGTTTATCCATTGGCCTCGAATTGAAATCGAATTCGTCGTTTGAAGGTCTCCATATTTTTTATTATTTTAAATAATTTGTCTCTTTTAAGGAACGAGAGCGGAGGAAATGACTCAGAGATTGATTGCCTATACTAAGCGATATGTTCAAAAAGTCACATAAATATAAGTCTATGTAATTCTTTAATATGTTGAAAAATTAGTGTATTAATGATGTAAGTTCTCTGCAAGTGCAGATTTAGTGTGTATAAAGAAATCTCACGAAATAAGAAATAAGTGTGCCAAGTGCCTTACAAGCCAACCCAAAATAGTTTACGAAAGCAACTATCTTTTCAGAATGTCGATATGATGTGTATATATACGGTTATTGTAATTTTTCAAAGAATTACAACTATTGGCAATAATATTTTTATACCAGCAAAATGCCAAAAAAAAAACCAAATATTTTGTACATTAATTACACTCTGCGACAAAATAAACTTTTTTTCGGGGTATTGGACAAACCAAATTTTTTGAATATATTGAGACTTAAGTGTAAAAAGTACTATCTCCGTTTCCCTAAGTTACATTTCGAAATTTTATTTTTTTTTTTTGTTAGCGCGTTCAGCAAAATAAAAAGGTAAAAATGTGGTCGTGGTCCGCTCTTTTCCCTTATTTGAAGGGCTGAATCCTTTTTTTGTATAACAGCTGTTATACGAGCTCAAAATTCAGAACTTCGAAAATATGAAAAACCTGATATTTCCGAATCTTCGCTACACATATCAAAAATCTTAGTATTGCTGTGACGATCATCTATGCGACAACCAAACCAGGCCCTACATAAAAGTTTTGTAAAACTAAATCAAATAAAGCTTGACTGCACAGTAGAACTGCAGTTAAACTTGTGTTTTGTTAAGCTAAATTTATTAAAAGATATACATATTACAAATGATTTTACTTATTGTTTGAAACAAGATTATTTTCTTAATCTACACCGTTAAGGCCTTGGTCATCCTCAATTTCGTTCTCGTCCTCGTCTCAGCTTTCCTCAGCAATCTTTAGCCACCAACGTATATCAGCTATCATGGCGTTTAGCTTTTTGCTTTGTATCGAGACTCCATTGGTACAGGTGTTTGGTGGAAGCATTCTCCCTATTAATCGGACTCGGTAAAAAATTTGTCTCTCTAACCAGTCGGGATGAGCATGCATCATATGCACTTTTAAAGACAATGAACTGTGCTTTTGAAAACATATCCACTAGGTTGTTGACATTCGCTCGAAAATTGTCATTACGCTGATTTCCAAGAACATTTGTAATAAGTAACAACCTTTAACGCACTCTAAGCAATCGTAACATTAATATCTAAGGTTTTAGTGAAATCTTCGCTTTTTATCATCTTTCGAATATGCGGACCGTTAAAAATACCTAAACATGTATTAATATATATAAAAATGTTTAAATCAAAGGCATGTGAATATGTAATTTAAATACGAACCTACTTAAATTTTGGCGCTAGAAAATTTAGAAAACATTTGTCTCAGACACGCTTTTGAGGTGTCATTGGTTTTAATGAATGACTTGATAAAGTTTGTTGCTAGTCCCAATTTTATATGTAGTGGTGGAATCAATATTTTCTCATGACTTACTAGAGGACTGTTTATGACGTTTGCTTTCTCAGTATATTCGTATCGAAGTGGCCAATATTTTTTATTGTATTGGTCTCCGGTATAACGCGTATCCCACAAACAAATAAAGCACATACATATTTCTTGGTCATCCAGACGTTGGCAGTTCCATGATACTGGCTACTACTTTCATGTCTACACATACTCTCTACTGGAATTGCTCGTACTGCATATAATTGAGAAGGACTTTCAAGTTGTTTTATGTTTCAAGCCTGCATGTATTGTACGCTAGTGGGACTGGTGGAATACTATTATCTTTGTATAACAAGACTGCTTTTAAACTAGCTTTGTTAGAATCTACGAAGAGGCGCCAAACGAGTGGATTATGATTTATACTCGTCTCGTTGATCAATCCGACATCATGTCAATAGGTAAACGAGTTAGCATCATTTACAGTAAAATATTGTTTAATAGATGCTTTCCTGTCACGATAGCCCGACGTTCTTACATCTGATGCCAAGTGGTATTCCATACATTAAAGACTGCGCCAATTCTTCGGATTGTATTTTGTTGATTCAGATGGACAAATGACACATGAACTTCTTATGGAATATTCCCAGAAGCTGTTTCCAGCGTTGCTGGACAAGGGCTTCTTCTGGGAAGTGCGGGAATGTTATGGCTATGTGGTCTTGGCAGTCGCACATACAAACTTTCAATGCACTCTCTTTTGCGACGTTTTATCCGGTTATCACCAATATGGTAATTTAAATATACATGACAAGTGCTTCTGTTATGTACATCTAAAAAAAATAGTTATATCATGGTCATATACAATACTGTATCTAAGTGCATAATTACCTGGTTTATACCAAATTGCAGGAACTCCAAAGGGCAATTGATTAATTTCTTTGGTAGACCATTTTTGTAAATGGTTATAGCAGGTTAGGCATATCTTGTTGGGAGCCCACGACTCGCCTTTTATAATTGGCTTATTAAAATACTGCGTAGAGAGTGATTCCACTACTGGAGTAGTATTTTACGAACTTGTTTTAATACTAAATTTAGCGCACGCAAAACAAAAGTTCGATTGCAGAATTGCTTCACATTCTTTTTCAGACATTTTTTTTTATTTTAGAGCAGGTATTATACACGTTTATCAAATATTTCATGCTATTGAATGAGTACTAAATCTCAGCTGTACTCATTTACTCACTTTAAAAGAATCACACACTTGATTACCATATTTTGTTGGAAAGCACAGTGGACATAAGTACTGTTAAGAGTACATAAGTATAAAAACGCAGTGCTTTGATTTGAAAATAGCACATTTAATGCAAGTTTATGATTTATTTAATATTCAATAGACTTACCAGCTGGAAATTTTGTTGGTTAAAATAAATTTTTGATAAAAAAATGAATTTTTTCGCTTAAACCTTTCGCTACGGCTTTCGAATAAGTGAGTTATGATTCAAATTTGAACTGATTTCATTTAAGGGATGTAGTAGAAGGAAAAATATGTCAATATATTTTTTCTGAGAATAAGGGCTTAGGGTAGGGGCCCTGGTACACATATGTACCATCCGCATTTTATGTGGTACATATATGTACCAGCAACAAAACTAAACTGATGAAATCAAACAAATTTTTCATTATTTTGGTAACGATCTCGTGCTATTGCAGATTTTATTGACGGATTACCCAAAGAAGTATGTTTTGACCAATAATCCGCGATAGATGGAACTGTGTTGTAAGACATAATAACCATACATCCCAATACTGCTTGTATTTCACCGCCATTAGTTCTTAGAAATTTTGATTTTTTTCGCTGCGATTTTTCGTTGGTACCTAATCTTTCGTTTGTGCACTGAGCAATGTACATTAGCAAGAATTTCGTAAATAACTTGTTGAAAATTTCCAAAGCAGTGGCATTGCGATGTATCGATGTTGAACACCTTCGCAAAGTACTGACACTTTTCCTTGGTATGAATGATTCGTGGTTGTCAGACCATAAAGTAATACCAGTGTTTTCCACAGGTAAACTAACTGGTGGCTCATCACTTTCAGGAGAAGAGTCATCCTCGCTTTCTCCATCGCTTTCATCTCCAAATGCTACCTACTCAAACTCTTCTGACGTAACTGAACGCTTATCAATTGGGCTTGATGGCTCGTAAACATCATCACTTCCATCTGAAAATTCACTCAAGCTTTCTTAATCAATATTATCTTCAAATATTATTCGCTCAATTTCATCCGGATTCACTATGTAATAGTTTTCACTAAAAAAATATATATAAAATATACAAAAATTTCTGCATATAAACCGGTTGGTACCTATCTGTACCACAGTAAAATACGGATGGTACATAAAGGTACCAAGAGCTAAATATTAAAAAAATTCGGAAAATAAAAGTAATTTTTATTCTTATTCTAATCAAAATATACAGGAAATTTAATTTTCATTTATAAGAACCACTTTCACAGATTATTTTCAATTTTTTGAATCACTTTAAATAATATTACATTCAATTCCTTCAAGGTTTGCGCAATAAATCCCATATTTCAAAGCACTTGACGTTGTTGCATATTGCTAAACAGGGAAATCGCATTCTTCTTAAATAGTTACAAACTTTAAAATACGGTTTGGTACGTTATTAATCTATTTACAACACATAATTTGATTTAATATAAATTTCAAAAAACGGTGGTACACATGTTTATCAGTCGTAGCGAAAGGGTTAAACTGGGGTTTTGCCAAAATTTTCTTCATATAGTTTAAAGATACGCATATCAAAATAAAGGCCATTTAACCACCTTCACTAAGAAGATTAAGATTTTTTATATGTGTTGCGAAAATTCGGAAATATGAGGTTTTTCTTATTTTTTTCACCTCGTATAACAGCTGTTATACAAAACTTTTCAAAAAAAGAACTCAGCCATTCAAATAAAAGAAAAAGGCGGACTACGACCACATTTTTACTATTTTAATTTGCTGAACGGGTTAACAAAAAAAAAATAAAATTTCGAAATGTAGAATTTGGAACTTCCAAAGCCGATATCTATTTTTGGAGGCTAACTTAAGCCTCAATCTCTACAAAAAAAGAGGCTGTTCGACGCCGGCAATCGATGTGATACAGTGTCAATTTTATACTCTGCTGAGCAGAGCTCACAGAGTATATTAAGTTTTTTTGCATAACGGTACCCCGTAACGGCATAAACTAATCGAGATAGATATAGAATTCTATATATCAAAATGATCTGAACGAAAAAGAAATTCATTTAGCCATGTCCGTCCGTCCGTCCGTCCGTCCTTAAACACGATAACTTGAGTAAAATTTGAGGTATCTTAATGAAATTTGGTATGTAGGTTCCTGGGCACACATCTCAGATCGCTATTTAATATGAACGAAATCGAACTATAACGACGCCCACTTTTTCGATATCGAAAATTTCGAAAAACCGAAAAAGTGCGATAATTCATTACCAAAGACGGTTAAAGCTATGAAATTTGGTAGGCGGGTTGACCTTATGACACAGAATAGAAAGTTAGTAAAATTTTGTACAATGGGCGTTATACCGCCCACTTTTAAAAGAAGGTAATTTAAAAGTTTTGAAAGCTGTAATTGACAGTCGTTGAACATATTATGATGACATTTGACAGGTACGTTACTCCTATTATTATATTGTTCTGATTCCCATATCGAACAAACACATTAGAGAGTCGAAAAGGCATCCACCTATAGAACTAAGGTCCACTCCCTTTTAAAATACTCATTAACACCTTTCATTTGATATCCATATCGTACAAACACATTCTTTAGCCACCCCTGGACCACCTTTATGGCAATATCTCAAAAGGCGTCCACCTATAGAACTAAGGCCAACTCTCTTTTAAAATATTCATTAAACCTTTCATTTGATTGCCATATCCAACAAACACATTAGAGAGTCGAAAAGGCATCCACCTATAGAACTAAGGCCCACTCCCTTTTAAAATACTCATTAATACCTTTCATTTGATATCCATATCGTACAAACACATTCTTAACCACCCCTGGACCACCTTTATGGCAATATCTCAAAAAGGCGCCCACCTATAGAACTAAGGCCAACTCTCTTTTAAAATATCCATTAACACCTTTCATTTCATTCCCATATCGAACAAACAC
Organism: Eurosta solidaginis; assembly: GCF_040869045.1. NCBI lineage: Eukaryota > Metazoa > Arthropoda > Insecta > Diptera > Tephritidae > Eurosta > Eurosta solidaginis. The sequence continues at coordinate 205,752,985 of NC_090324.1, read as the reverse complement.
ATTAGAGAGTCGAAAAGGCATTCACCTATAGAACTAATGGCCACTCCCTTTCAAAACCCTCATTAATACCTGTAATTTGATACCCATATCGTGCAAACACATTATAGAATCACCCCTGGTCCACCTTTATGGCGATATCTCGAAAAGGCGTCCACCTATAGAACTAAGCCCAACTCTCTTTTAAAATATTCATTAACACCTTTCATTTGATTCCCATATCGAACAAACACATTAGAGAGTCGAAAAGGCATCCACCTATAGAACTAAGGCCCACTCTCTTTTAAAATACTCATTAACACCTTTCTTTTGATATCCATATCGTACAAACACATTCTTTAGCCACCCCTGGACCACCTTTATGGCAATATCTCAAAAAGGCGTCCACCTATAGAACTAAGGCCCATTCCCTTTTAAAATCTATATATTAATACGCTAACAAATTTTCCATACAATAAATAGACAGACTGTTTCGCATACTTAGCATACGTAAAATCATATAAAAGTTATATGAATCGATTCGAATGGATCAGCCGCAGTGCATAGGCCTATTTTTGTTAGCAAATATTACTCTGTTTGTTTATAATGAGACGGACTTATATGCTGCTGAGGTATGCCCAGTCCGTCCAGGCTTCTTATCATTAATGGGAGAACCTATTCCTATCGAAGGAAATAAACAGAGAAGTTCTGTAAACGTTATAATCTTTATTTAAAAACAAAATGTCCTAATAGCTACTCCTATTATCTGGCCCTGTCTCGATAAGAGTAGCTGAGTAGACCCCCTTTGTCAAACTCTCCTACAGTTGGAGTGGAAACCTCCTACTGAATATAAAGCTAAGCACGAAATGAAGTGGAAGCCTTCAGGTCGCGTTCTGATCAGTGGTAGAAGCCCACTGACTCATATGCCTATCTTCTGTCTTCTGATCTTACATGCAAATTTGTCGCCCTTATATACGATTTCGTACTACAGCGGGCGGTAATTTTGTAAAAACAATTCCTTAGTGATAATTCTTCCGTTATAAAATTATGTACAGCCGCGCGCAGGCAGTCAGTAATTTTGCAATAACAATTATAAGAAAGTAGAATGATGAACTCGAATAATAATTTATTGTATTCTATTAATATCTATATACGCTTACGTGCTAACATACATTTCCCTCTTCCTTTATCATGCTTCTCGTTTGTGTTTATGTACATATGCATGCCTTCAGTCACGTAGCATAATCCGTTGTCCCGCACTAAGCTTCGTCCTAATTTCGGGATCCGTAATATACATAAAAATCAGCGTACCTAATGTCATACATACGTTTGTATGCTTACTCATATGTCTGCCGTGCTTTCCAACCTTCGCTTCACCTATTGAATTCAATCATTTCTGTTTATGTGTGTGTTGGCTGTCACTTGGTTCTGATGGTGCGATGGTCTCGTTTGCTGCTTTCGACTCCTGCTTAGGGCGTGCGTTGGTGTGTTATATGCTAGTACGTAAGTATGTATAATAAAATTCCAATTAGTAGCTGCGATTATTTTGGCGACTTACTGCTGATCTCCGTTCACTTAAATTACTATGTGTGTTGTATTTGTAGTTGAGTGCATTGGATGTGCAAAGGGTTGGTTGACCAATGAATTTTTATATTTTGTGCGTACCCACTTCTCTTCCAAATATGTAGTGTATGTTAAGGTGGATCCTATATTTAAAATTTATGTGGGCGAAAATGTTAATATTTTGCTTGCGTGCAAAAGTGCGCAAGTCTAATTTGTCCTTCAATTTAGTAATGATAAATTCAATATACAACATAATATATACGTTATAACAGCAGTATCCACGGTTGACCCATTTACTCACGTTGCTGAGGATGTGACCGCGCTATGTTGCGTGTTGAAATTTCGCTGACGCAGCACACGCACAGAATAAGTGGAAGTTAATTGGGACAACGATTGGTGTAGTTGCAGAAATTGTGATTGAACAGCATAATCTAGTTTTAGTTAAGTAAACAATTTTTTATAGAATAATTGGTTAGCATAGCATAATAACTTTAACACAAGAACTTAGCTGCTAGGTAAAATACTTTGTTCGAGTTAGTTCAGTTTGGATCGTGCAAGACCACTGAATAAATTTTATAACGTTAACACATTTCTCGTGTTTATTTTAATTCGGTGAACGGGCAGTTTACCGCAACTTTAATTTTTTATCGCCTCGCTTGCTGTGCGGCTTACCTGGTGCCCGAGTGCAGAGTGAATACAATTTGGTAAAATAGGACCAATTAGCAAAAAGAGTATTTAAATCGAACACAAAAAAATTAAAGTGGAAGTAAAGTGAAACAAAATAATACGTACTAAGGAAACAAGGATTTAAAACAGACACAAAAATAAAGTAAAGTGAAACAAAATAATAGGTACTAAGGAAAATATAAATTAGCAAATCGAGCACTCAGAAAAAACAGAGTGAGAGCGAAATCATAAAAAACAAGTACCAGAGTGTCAAGAACCAAAACACCAACAGCGGCCGAATGAAATTTTGCTCTTTGTGAGTAGATAGCGCAACTGTTAACACTTTTTTTTTTTCTATATATTCCTAGAAACACGAACACTGAAGAAATGAAAAAATCCCTTATGGAATGAATGGCGCAGTAAATGCATTCCCTCGCAACTAAACCGCTTCGAGGAGCGCCTAAAAAGTGTCGAAACAAAGAGCAATGTAGAGTCCATACAGGGGCTTAGCCAAATAGTAAGACTAGAAGAACAGCTAGAGGATGTGCGCAGACAATCTGCAGACACCTACCCACAGTGAAGGCGAACTGAATGAAATTTCCAAACTTCCAAATTCTGTCAAGGAACTCCAAATATTTGACGGATAAAGAGAACACTATTCCTCTTGGATCCACAGCACAGAGCAAATCGTTAAGGATTATCACGTTGTTCGGCACAAGCCGATCTATAGGACCATATTAAGGCATATTAGTTATAAGATTAGGGGGGCAGCAGACGCTGCACTGGTAACCCACAATATGCTGATTGAAAAAGTATTAAGGAAATCCTTTCCCTGCACTATTCCGATGCCAGAGACGTTGAAACGCTCGATCAACAACTAACCCACATGACTCAAGGACTGCAAGAAGTCTCCGAATTTCACGCTCAAATCAATTATCTCTAATGATAAACACTATCAATACGGAAAAATACGAGCATAAGGAAAAAGCTAAGGCTTTGGCGAAGACGCACCGATGAAAGGCAATCGACGTCTTTATAAGAGGTCTAAATGGGGACTTGCCGACGCTGCTCCTCATACAGAAACCAAAATCCTTGCCAGAGGCATACACATCGTGCCTCGCATTTATGAATGTGGATAGCAGAAATGCCATTTATAGAGCCCCACAAACATTCAACAGAAATAACAGAATGTTCACTGATGTATATCAATCGAGTCATTTGCAGCAAGGCGACAGGGATTACCCACCTCAGTACCAATCTAGATATAGGTACACAGCCCCAACAAACAAAAGTCTTATAAATAGAGTCCCAAGCCAGTTAGGATCAAACCCATATCACCCAGCTCAGGACAATCTCGCGTTAGTAATCAATATTCGCAGAGCTGGCGCAACCACAACAGCCCCTCAGGCGTCACAAGAATGGATGCTGATCCATCTTCCCAAAGCCGGAAATCCAATAGCTCCAATTTTCGAAGATACGATAGTCTAATAAGGGGACCTAGTTCTTCAGGGTTTTCAGCAAACAAACAACAAAAATTGTTCCATTTGGTGCCAATAGATGAAGAGGAGGGCTTATAAGGCATTATAGAAAGCAATAAGGAACAACCCATCAGGGATCAGGTAAATTTTACGGTAGGGGCGTCGTTCCTGGCATACCGTATTTTGAATACACCACGCAAGGTCAGGGAACACTCAAGTTTTTAATGGATACGGGGCAAACAAGAACTATATTAGCGAGCGCATAGCCCAAAATACCATACCGTTGGAAAAGCCTTTCAATGTATTCCCTGGGGGGGGGGGGGGGGGGGTATCATAGGTGACGATACACTAACAGAGATTAAAGCCGTGTTAGATAGGGAATTAAATCTTCTCATACTAAAACCAGACATTTGTCTGCCCCTTAAGCGACAAAAGGTACAAGAAGTAAATAGTATTAATGTAGACTTTCCTTTTTACCACAATATTTCTGACTCTATAAGAAAAGGACCACCGTGGTGTGATGGTAGCGTGCTCCGCCTATCACACCGTATGCCCTGGGTTCAACTCCCGGGCAAAGCAACATCAAAATTTTTGAAATAAGATTTTTCAATTAGAAGAAAATTTTTCTAAGCGGGGTCGCTCCTCGGCAGTGTCTGGCAAGCGCTCCGATTGTATTTCTGCCATGAAAAGCTCTCAGTGAAAACTCATCTGCCTTGCAGATGCCGTTCGGAGTCGGCATAAAACAGGTAGGTCCCGTCCGGCCAATTTGTAGGGAAAAATCAAGAGGAGCACGACGCAAATTGGAAGAGAAGCTCGGCCTTAGATCTCTTCGGAGGTTATCGCGCCTTACATTTTTTATTTTTTTTATTTTATAAGAAAAGGACTGGGAAAGATACTCTACAAATACGAAACGATACCAGACATTAATGACACCATCGCAAGCCTGGGAAATGCAAAATACTTTAATACCTTAGACTTAACCTCCGGGTTCCACCAAATTCCTATGAAGGAGGGCGACATCCCAAAAACCGCATTTTCCACCATGAATGGAAAATACGAATTTTTGCGACTCCCTTTCGGCTCCAAAAATGCACCATCTATCTTCCAAAACTTGATAGAAGACGTGCTCAAAGAATTTATAAGCCGCATTTGCTTCGTATACATTGATGATATCATCATCTTTAGCAAAGATGGAGTCACTCATTTAAAAGTTATCGAAGCGATTCTTACTAGTCTCTTGACAGCTGGTCTTAAAGTCAATTTAGAAAAAACACAATTCTTAAGAGCAAGTGTGGAGCTTCTGGGATATATTGTGACATCCGAGGGTATACAACCAGACCCAAAAAAAAAGTCTCAAGAAGAAATATGCTTCCTCCCTCCAATTTAAAAGAACTCAACAGTTTTTTAGGTTTAACTTCCTATTACAGGAAATTCATCCGGGATTACGCAAAAATCGCCAAACCACTAACCAACCTCACACGGGGCGAACACGCACAAGTAGGAGCAACACAATAAAGAAAAGTAGCAATAATAATGTATGAAGAAGCACGAAAGGCATTCAATAATCTTAAGTAAATACTGACGACCGCGGAAGTCCGGACATTCCCCAACTTTGAGAAGGCCTTCAATCTAATGACTGATGCGTATGATGTTGCGATCGGTGCGGTGCACTCGCGAGACCACGATGGCAAAACAAGCCTATAGCGTTTATATCATGAAGTTTAACCACTACAGAAGAGGCGTACGCAACAAATGAAAAAGAAATGCTAGCAATCGTCTGGGCCTTAGAGAACCTCCGAAATTATTTGTACGGTGCAGCCATGGGCTCAACGTCGTACTTGGCAAACGGCGGCACTTCAACCTGCGACACCGTACATCGCAGCGCAGATCGGGATAACTCAGATTTAATTCCATTCGTCGAGGAACGCGTTCGAAGGTGTTCAGGAATCAGATTGTGTTTGGGGGTAGGTTACAAATATGCGAGGAACCTCATCCTGGTTACCTGCGACTCTATGTAGGAATAGAGGGTATAGGCGAACCAGAACTCGTTAATGTGCTTAAAGAAAAGTTTAGACCGAATGTAATCAACTGCATCAAAATGCCAGAAAGTCAATTAGGGTTACTCCAGAAGGTATATTTGGAAAACTTTTTACCCTATAAAATACGGGTAGCTCAAACTCTTGTAGAAGACCTACGAAACACAGATAGAGTCATTGAAGTTGTATGGGAGGAGCATAGAAGAGCGCATCGAAACCCCACTGAGAATAGAAAGCAAATCCTAGAGCGATACTACTTTCCGGGAATGAGAAATAAGATTAGAACATGTGTTTTTTCGTGCGAAACATGTAAACTTAGCAAGTATGATAGGCACCCAAATACGCCAGAACTACAAAGGACACCAATCCCATCACGTCCTTGTGAAATCATTCACATAGACATATTCGAAATTCAAGGGGAAAAGTTTTTAAGCTGCATAGACAAATTCTCCAAATTTGCTAAATTTTCCACATTAGAAACAAATCCACTCTGTATCTTAAAGAGAAAATGGTGAAACTACTACACTATTTTACGACCCCTAGAATTTTGGTAACCGACAATGAACGAGGATTGATAAGCCCGATAATACAAAATTTGCTTGAATCGTTAGGAATCAGCCTTTATCGTACGCCATCCTAGAGAAGTGAGGTGAATGGCCAACTAGAAAGGCTCCATTCCACCCTTATCGAAATATTTAGGTGTTTAAAATTAGACAAGTCCACTTTCAAGACAAAAGAGCTGGTAAATATAGCAGTAGATCGCTATAGCAATATCATTCACTCGGTAACAAACCGAAAGCCAAGTGAGATATTTTTCAATCGTTCAAAAGCCTCTAATTACCAGAAACTCCTACACAAAATTAGGAAGATAAATAAATACCTGAAAACACTGGTAACCAAAAAGTAAATTGCCCAGATCGAACGGCACAACAGGAAAAGATCTCTACCGGAGCGTTATGACGAAAACGATGTCATATACGTGAAGGATAAGCAGATTAAGGGAAAACAGAAACCACCTTTTAGAAAAGAAATAGTTGCCAAAGACAACAAAGTCACAGTAACCACACTTAGTGGTAAACAAATCCATAAATTGCACATAAAAAATTTAAAGAAACGCGGCAATGCACATAATTAATAGAAACCATTTGAAATCATAGCTACAAGAGAGGGCCTATTAGTGGGACCAATCGTGCCTTAGTAGGTTGTGGCGCCATCGAAATTGACAAATGGCTATGCTACTCCCAAAAGGGACAGCCACGATCCCTCATAGTGGTTCGAGAACAGCATGATGAAAAAAAAAATTTTTTTCTGAATTTCGTTATTACTTGCTACAAGAAAAAAGAAAATAAAAACCAAACAAATGGATTTCAGAATTTTGAATTACTTGCTAAATCAACAAAAAAAAGGAAAAAGAAAAAAAATAAAAATAACCAACGAAATGTATTTCTGAATTCCGTTAATACTTGTTACAACAAAAAAACAAAAAAGACAAACTTAAATATTAAAACAATGAAATTATTCGATATGACTATGTAGCACAAAAACAAAACCAACAAAAACTAAATATACAAGAAACCCAAATGATATATACATGAAAAATCAAAAAAAAAAAAAAAAAAAAATTTTACGAAAAAACATCCCTTTTTCTAACCTACTAACACCAATAACGTTAGGTATGGTCTTTCCAATTGCAGACTCCCGCTGCTGGCGTCGGCCATCAGCGGCCTCCACATTTTCCACTATAAGGCACCAATTGTTAGTATCCAGAGCGGAAATGGGTGGATCATCAGCGGATCCTTCAAACTTATACATGCTATCAACCTCCAGCAGCACGCTACTATAATTTCGAAGATGGGAAAACTGGCTTACCAACTACTAAAACGAACTGACGACGAGCTCCTAGCGCAAGTCTATATCAACCAAACTCTGCAGCGCCTCGAAGAGCTGACGAAAGAACACGAAGAGAACACGAAAAGTATCAGACCCTCCCGCTCTATTGACTGGATATGCTCTGCGTGGAAATGGCTAGCAGGATCACCCGATGCCACTGATTGGGACAACATCCTCCACAGCCAGGGTGAAATCATAGAAAACAATAATCACCAATACAAAGTAAACAAGGATCTATTCACGGCAACTTTAGAAATTTCCAAAAAAAAATTATGAAATTGTAAGCGGCACCAATTCGGTAATGAAGGAAGCTGAGGCAGAACAATTCGAGCAGAGAGCGCTTCATAATATCGTGCTCGTCCCAGAAGAGGTCAATAAAGTAGTACGAGTATGTCAACTAGCTAAACGTGGAATTATTAACACTAACCTATTCGACATGGACGAAGTTAATCTGATCCTGTCAGAAATAGAAACACTACCTAACCAAAATATAATTGAGGCAATTGAATACGGAAAACCATCAATATATACAAATGGGACTATGCTCCTCTACGTTCTATCAATACCCAAAGTAACAGAGAAGAAGTATAACCTACTGGTTACTCTCGCCAGTATCTACGAAGGCAAACAACTGGACCTTCCATTCGATAAGATGCTCGTCAACCAGGAAGAAACATATGGACTCAAGGAAAATTGTTTGACAATCAGTTCACCTATGGTATGTGAATCAAAGTTCTCGACCAAATTGGAAGAGAATACCTGCCTACCTCGGTTGCTGAAAGGAGGTGACACTAGCTGCCAATCTGCTCATGAAATCCTAACCTGGACGACAGCGCACCAGTTAAGCCAGTCAGAATCAACATTACGCCAAGTAAAATATATCCACTTCACATTTTTCATGCTTCGAAATGTGGGACGCAGATCTTTAAAGGGGGAGGAGTTATAACAGCAGTATCCAGCGGTTGACCCACTTACTCACGTTGCTGAGCATGTGACCGCGCTATGTTGCGTGTTGAAATTTCGCTGACGCAGCACACGCGCAGAATAATCGGAAGTTAATTGGGAAAACGCTTGGCATAGTTGCAGAAATTGTGATTGAACAGCATAATCTAGTTTTAGCTAAGTAAACTATTTTTTATACAATAATTTGTTAGCATAGCATAATTACTTTCACACAAGAACTAAGCTGCTAAGTAAAATACTGTAACGATTTTACTTGCAAGTCCTCTTTTTTGCCCTTTTGCTAAGTTGGTATCACTAAACTGTTGAATAAATAACTCCAATATTGAATAATAGAAAAATGGCCCTTATTAAAGTACTTCACAATAACACTTATACTTTGCAACTAGCTGCCTTAATAACCAAACTGATAGCTTAAATGAAACTGACTTTCAAAATAATACTGTTATGGCTCGTAGATTCGGGAAATGGCAGCGAATGTAGAAGCGCTGAAATTCAGTTTGATTTGAGCTATCAAGCAGTTTCGATTAAGACGCTATCTTATTAATCGAAGCGCTGAAATTCAGTTTGATTTGAGCTATCAAGCAGTTTCGAATAAGACGCTATCTTATTAATCGAAACTGCTTGATAGCTCAAATCAAACTGAATTTCAGACGCTATCTTATTAATCGAAACTGCTTGATAGCTCAAATCAAACTGAATTTCAGCGCTTCTACATTTGCTGCCATTTCCCGAATCTACTAGTTGCCATCAGCTCTCAAACTTCTCAGCTGTAACTACAATTGCACGATGTTATAACTTCTCTCATTGCATACTTTCAGGAGTATCTCAGATATATGCATGTGTTTGTACATTGATTCTCCGCTGCTAACGGAAGCCTTCCGAATTATTTTCCTTGTCGTACCTGTGTTTCATCTTACTACTCATTATTCTTGATCGTTCCTTCGCACTCTGTTGTTGTTTAGCCAATGAACTTTTTCACAGAGCTTGCACTTGACGGATTGACTTTGCATCATCATTAACGTCTCGACGTTTCACAATAGTAGTGCGCGCTGGCTTGAAACCACCCTTACATTTTTTCTGAAAAATTCTTTCAGTCGTTTTAGTGCATCCATTAGGGTTTCTCGATGCCGGTCTTTTTCTCGCAGGTACTTTTAATTTCGCTTTATTTGGCCCATTCGATCCATCAACCTTTTCTTTTGTCTTTCGTGGCCTTTGTCGAGTCTTCTCCACCATTACTCGATTACTACTGAACCCTTTCTCCAACTTGAAGTTAAGTGGTATATCCTGGTTCTCATAACGCATCACCCTTCTCTGCATATCGATCTTGATGTCATGGTCAACCAAGAAGTTCACACCCAATATGACTTCTTCAACGATCTTCGCCACAACGAAATTGTTTAGAACAGTGTCTTTTCCAATCAAGACTTCACATATCACTTCTCCCTGAACTTGGTTTTACTCGCCAGTGACCGTACGGAATCTTGCTCCAGGTAACGGTTTTATTCTCCTGTTGACCAAGTCAGATCGGATCAAGGAATGAGATTCGCTCGTATCTACATTCAGTACAGGTTCTTTACCATCCACATTCCCTCTGACGGTAAGGCTGCTCGATTTTCTACAAATTTGCAACACAGATATCACAGGGCATTCAAAAGCTGGATCTAGCTCTTACTCGCTCTTGCTCATCTCCTCCAGCTTTGCATTTACGGCCACCCACATTGTTGGAACTATTAGGACCAAGATCGCAATGATGTGCAATGTGACCGGACTTCCCGCATTTGAAGCATTTGATAACTTTTTCACTCCGCTTTTGCAATCCTTTCAGCGCCTCCAATAGTGCGTCTACCCACTCTGGCCTTTCTACTTCCACACAGCGTGCTTTGAAAACTGGCTTACACAGAAGCGAGGCTGTTTCCTGAATCAGAGCTTGTGACACCGTTTCTGCAAATGTGGGCTTTGGTTTTGCGAATGTAGCTCGCTTTGTTTCGGCGCCCCGTATGCCATTTATAAAGCTCTGAATCTTTACCCTTTCAGAGTATTCCACGTGTGCGTCGGGATTCGCCAAATGTGCAAGTCTTTCGACATCTGACGCAAACTCCTGCAAAGTCTCATTAGCTTTTTGGTAGCGGTTTTGCAACTCTATTTGGTGTATCTGCTTCCTGTGTTCTCTTCCGTATCGCCGTTCCACAGCAGCCATCAATGCGTCATAACTGTTCCGTTCGTACTCTGGAATAGTCTGTAAGATTTCGGCAGCTGGTTCTTTCAATGCTACGAATAGTGCAGCAATTTTATCTTCAGCACTCCAGTTGTTCACTGCTGCGGTCTTCTCAAACTGAAGCTTAAAGACCTGGAAAGGAACAGAACCGTCAAAGGATGGTGTTTTTACCTTTGGATTGCTTGGCGGCCACCGTGGTGTGATGGTAGCGTGCTCCGCCTATCACACCGTATGCCCTGGGTTCAACTCCCGGGCAAACCAACATCAAAATTTTAGAAATAAGATTTTTCAATTAGAAGAAAATGTTTCTAAGCGGGGTCGCCCCTCGGCAGTGTCTGGCAAGCGCTCCGATTGTATTTCTGCCATGAAAAGCTCTCAGTGAAAACTCATCTGCCTTGCAGATGCCGTTCGGAGTCGGCATAAAACATGTAGGTCCCGTCCGGCCAATTTGTAGGGAAAAATCAAGAGGAGCACGACGCAAATTGGAAGAGAAGCTCGGCCTTAGATCTCTTCGGAGGTTATCGCGCCTTACATTTATTTTTTATTTATTTTATTGCTTGCTGAAACAGCTGGGTGATGTAATTGCAACTCGTGTATAGGACCTCTCAAAGCATCCACTTCGGCTTCGCTTTTTTCCTCAAACTGCGTTATTTTCTCGTCCATACGCGCTTCGAGTTCTGATGATATACGCGCCTCCTGCGCTTCGAGTTGTACTGTGCCTCTTGTTCTTTCAGTTGTGTTTCCATCTTTGATGTTATTCGTGCCTCTTGGGATTCGATCTGTGATGACATATACGTTTTCTGTTCTTCCAGTTGTTCTGTTCTTCCAATTGCGTTTCCATCTTGGATGTAATCTGTGTCGACATTTCTGACATAAGCGTTTCTTGTGCTTCAATCTTCGTTGTTATTTCTGACGACATTTCTTTTACTGTCGATGTTTGTGTAGATATTGCAGCCAAAATCATGTTCTAGTCTGTGCTCGTAGCTGTCTGCGATGTTTCGTTTTTCTCTTACTTTTTTTTGTTGTCTTGTCCCCATCAGCATAAAAGACATACTCATCCACATCAATTCCTTCTGCTTCCATTGCTTCTCGTAGCCGTGCCTGAAGTTCGAGTTTAACGCCGCGGCTCTCCAACTTCTTCTTCAGTTGCTGGATCTTCAATTCCCTGAACTTTTCCATGTCCTTGTTGTCCTCTGGAATTTATTCAACAATCCCACTTCTGACACCAATTGTAACGATTTTACTTGCAATTCCTCTTATTTGCCCTTTTGCTAAGTTCGTATCACTAAACTGTTGAATAAATAACTCCAATATTGAATAATGGAAAAATGGCCTTTAGTTATTAAATATGCAAGTGTTTGTGCATTGATTCTCCGCTGCTTGTATACGTACATGGTACATATGTGTAGACGCAATTATTGTTTCGTTTGTGTAGATACATAAGGATTGATCTATTGATGTGCATGATATCACTGTTTAGCATCGGCTTAGAGATAGCAGCACCCCTTAGTTTTGCTAATATTCGTAACAATACTTTGTTCGAGTTAGTTCAGTTTGGATCTTGCAAGAGCATTGAATAAATTTTATAACGTTAACATATTTCTCGTGTTTATTTTAATTCGGTGAACGGGAAGTTCACCGCAACTTTAATTTTTTAATACCTCGCCTTAAGTTAAGCCTCACAACTTATACATATTGTCGCATAATTCTTAAGGGTATGTGTATATTTCGCGTACTTCATAAGAAATGTATAAATGTTAAATTCAAGATTATAAGTTCAATTATTGTGTTACAAAAATGTATGTTAAAAATGTATATGTAATTATATATTGTGATGGTACAAAACCCTCTGTTTTGGGGTCCTCACAATAATTAATAGATACATTTTTTTGCGAATTCGAACAATCTCTCCAAATATCAAAATTTACTTTCGTGCACAAGAGCGTACCATCTGTAGCATCAACAAATTTTCATGGCGTCTTTCCGTAATTCAAATACTCAAACCAATTAGAAATTCAAAGATACAAACCTGTTATGTAACCCCGCCCAATTCAATTACTTTTTGGCCGGCCTATTCGCTGTGGCAAATTTCAATTACACGCAAATACATAGGTCTTTATTTAACATATTCTTTGTTTTGTATTTTAGTAGCGTTCAAAAAACACGAAATCACAAATAATGAGTTAACTTTTGTTGAAACTAACTAAATTTATTTATAAAAATTAATCGCAAATTTGCCCGAAAATGTGAACAAAAAAAAAATAAATTTGCTCCAAAAATACACATTAAATTTTTTATATTGTCTTTTATACCAATTTATTTTGTTATATATTCTTTTATTTCAACTTAAATTATAATTATTTAAATGAAACTTGACTGAATCGGAAAATTTCGCATTGTATATTAAACGAAAAAAAAGTCCCAAAAATGTTTTTGGTTTTAGGCAAAAACGGCAACCGGTATCAAGCGGCTTTTTCCCATTTCAAAACTATAAATGCTCGCAGCTGCCACTTGCCTGAATATTTTTGTACCAAAAAAAAACCCAATGTACCCTTCTATATTTATTATTAGGCTCACTTTTTGGATAATATGCCCATTAAATCGGATGCCTAGCTCCTAGACCCTAATTTGTTTATGTCGCTCAAAGTTATGAAATTAATTTTATTTTAGTAAATATGTTTGCGTGAATAATTTGTTTATTCTGCTTTGTTATATCTTGGTATTACGTCATTCACAGACGATATTTTATGGTAGATATGATCATATTTATTCATGAAATGGAGAGTTTTCAAATTTAATATAAATTAATTACGTACATAGATCCCAACTGGAATCCCAACATAAAATATCCGAACGTTAGAATTTCATATTTCCACAATGATAACATTAAAACCCGGAAAAAGTCCAGGTGCACTTATTGCGTTTTATACGGAACTGTTTATTCACTTCACTTAATGTTTTTTCACTTTAAGTACTTTAAGTACTTTATTTTTTTTTTTCTTTCCTTTACATTTTTTAGAAAACTCTGCCTCATTTCCCTTTACATAATTCTTTATATTTTTATTTTTTTTTTATGAAGGTATCCAAAATTATTTTCGAAATTTTCGTTTTGTGTCACACTTACATATTACATATCTTAATATATAAAAAACACGTGTCACACAATTGGGGCCAATGGACTCCGAAGCTACTTAACCGATTTTCAAAACGTTTTGCACCCCGTGTGTAGTTTGATCTAACTTGAAATATAGGATAGGTGACTGGGTGACTAGGGTCTCGAGATATAGGCCAAAACGTGGACCCGGGTAGGTACCTCTAGAGTGTGTTTATAGAATATGGATATCAAATGAAAGCTGTTGATGAGTGCTTTAGTAGAGGGTAATTTCCATACCCCTTGTTGCCTCGGGTCTCGAGATATAGGCCAAAACGTGGACCTGGGTACCCCTAAAATGTGTGTATAGAATATGGATATCAAATGAAAGCTGTTGATGAGTGCTTTAGTAGAGGGTAATTTCCATAACTCTGGGTGACTAGGGTTTCGAGCTATAGGCCAAAAAGTGGACCCGGGTACCCTAGAATGTGTTTATACAATATGGATATCAAATGAAAGCTGTTGATGAGTGCTTTAGTAGAGGGTAATTTCCATACCCCATGTTGCCTCGGGTCTCGAGATATAGACCAAAACGTGGACCCGGGTCCCCTAGAATGTGTTTATAGAATATTGATATCAAATGAAAGCTGTTGATGAGTGCTTTAGTAGGGGGTAATTTTCATACCCCTTGGTGGCTAGGGTCTCGAGAAATCGGCCAAAACGTGGACCCGGGTACCCCTAGAATGTGTTTATAGAATGTGGATATCAAATGAAAGCTGTTGATGAGTGCTTTAGTAGAGGGTAATTTCCATAACCCTGGGTGACTAGAGTCTCGAGCTATAGGCCAAAAAGTGGACCCGGGTACCCCTAGAATGTGTTTATAGAATATGTATATCAAATGAAAGCTGTGGATGAGTGCTTTAGCAGAGGGTAATTTTCATAGGGTCTCGAGATATAGGCCAAAGCGTGGGCCAGTGAATGCCTAGACAGTGTTTATACAATATTGATATAAAATGAAAGCTGTTGGTGAGTGCTTTAGTACAGAGTAATATATTATCCAGAGACGGACTGGGACTCGGATTAGGACTAGGACTGGGACTGATCCTCGGAGTGGGACTGGGACTGGGGCTGGAATAAAATACATACCACCTTCTGGGACAGGCAATAAGGGATGAAGAAGAATGAGAAGAAATTGAGAGAAGAGAAAAGAGAGAAGGAGATTGAGAAAGAGATAGAATGGGACGAAGATGGAGATAGATGAAGCGAAAAAGACGGAGGGAGCAGTGAATAAAAGGATTAGGAAAAAGTGAAGGGGGGGAGGACAGAATCAGACGGAAAAAGCTTATTAAAATGTATGCTGATTGGTCAAATTTAGGGCAGGACAACGTCTGCCGGATCTTCTAGTGTATTTATACAAAATTAAACTCGGTAAAGCGCCAATTGCATTCCTAACGGGTGGTGTGAAAAAGCTAAATTCCTTTAGCACATTTCTTCGTTTTTAACTAACAGTTCGTGTTTTTTGAATTATGACTCTATTGAAGTAAGTGATCGATATATGTATTTGTAGTTTATATGGGTGATATAGGCTTACTGGGGAACCGAGGCACCCAAAACTAACTTCTGTAGGGCGCCAACGGCGTACCTCCCGGGTGGTGTGAAAAAAGCTATTTTTCAATTCAATATCAAGCAATTTCACTATAATTCTATGTCAATTTCATTTGATTTTACATATTTTTTATATTTTTGTTTAAAGAGCTCCATACCTAAACGTTATAATTACATTTGAAAAGTTTGCAGAAAATTTAAGAAAATGCAATCAAAAAGTATAACGTCTTAGATCAAATTCAAAATTTTAATGAAAAATTTAAGTAAGTTAGACCAGTTTGCTATATTTCCACTCACTGCTTAACTATTAACGAATTATTGCACTACCCCCAACACTGGATGCATTGACTGAGTTGAAAAAAAGATGATAAAAAATTTTAAGGCTACCTTTACATAAATGGACCAAAAAATAGAAGGCAATTTTTCTTTTAATACAGACATTGTCTTGTTGAATTTTGACTATAAAACTTTAACAATAGCTGTTGTAAAAGAATTATGGGATTTAAAATTATAACACACAGCTGAAAATCGTGGTGAAAGTCGCGTACGCCTAAAAGTATGCAGGACTTGCATTGAGTTGGGCCTTGAATGAGGTGGAATTCCACAACTCCTGCAACACTCAGGAAGCTAGCCATGAAGGTATGGCTTAAGGGCCCATTACTGATACTTAGCATAAACTTGACTTGACTTGAGAACTGCCACTTACAGTTCTGTTAAATGAACATTGCGTGTTATGCGGCAGTTACTCACGAACGTACGTACCAAAAACGTGTCAGCTGACACGACCTATCTTATGAGTGTGCAATGTAAGCTAAAACTCACCGACGTGCAACGCCCGTACGTACGTAGCCCGGAACGTAGAAATCAAAACAATTTTGATTTTTTCCGTAAGAACGTGTCAGCTGATCACTCTCTCACTAGACAGAGTTGCCTAGTAAACTTTTGTGCGCTAATTTTTTACCGTTTGCAATTTTATGCAAAAACACCTAAATAAAGTTTGAAAAATTGTGAAAATAATTCGAAATAACTATGTAAAAGTGCTGATTATAAATATGTAATCTATTTATACTTGTTTAATATGTATTCCGGCCTTTTACAATATCAAAAATTAAATTTGAAAAAGTTGATATTTCCATAACCATACATGCAAAATGGTCAATGGCAACAGTGCTTATCTGTAAACAATACACACACAAATATGTTATGTACATGTACACAGACGCACACATTGATTCCTACGGGCTTGAGAGTTCGGTCAAACGTGCTTCGTACGACAAACGTCCTTACGTAAGGCACACGTCGGTGGGTAACTGCCGCATTACTGATTACTCAAAACTTAGCAACACTTAACTTGACTTAGAAGTCTGTTGAATTTAGATTTCCTATGTATGTTCTAAGTGACGTTTACATTTTGAGATGCCATTTGTCTGTTCCCCTTTCATTTTGACATTTTGTTATACAAATTGACATTTACTGATTATGATGCCATATTGTATGCACTAAGTGGAATATAATCATGGCTAACGTGCCAAGTTTACGCCAAGTCAAGTCAAGTCAAGTCCATGCTAAGTATCAGTAATGGGCCCTTTAATCTTCTAAATAGTTCGACTTGTGCGTTACGTAGGTCAAACATTGCACTGTCACAGAGTTTTAAACTATATTTCAGGTTTCAAATCTCTAGATATCCAGGAAGTTAGTTAAAAATTGATTGCAAGATTCACAATTTAATACTATCTTGATCCATGCGCCACCGAGCGGATTTTTTTTTGATAAAATATTGCATTGTCACCGGGTTCTGCCTTACGGCCCAAGTTTCATGTCTCTAGCTCATCGGGAAGTTACTCGAAAATCGATCGCAAGATTCCCTCCGTTTGTAACGGATTTGCAGTTATCTTTGCCACCTAGCGGAACTTTGTTTTCTATAAATTCTATTGTCACGAAGCCTCGAACTTTTAGCCAAGCTTCAAGTCTCTAGGCCACCGAGAAGTTAGATAAAAATGGATTGGAAGATTCCCAAATCAAAATTAATTTACTTAATATCTCGATCCATGCGCCACTTAGCGAATTTTTTGGATAAAATATTGCATCGTCACCAGGTTCTAACTTACGGCTCAAGTTTCATATCTCCAGCTCACCGGGAAGTAACTCAAAAATGGATTGCATAATTCCCCTCGTTTTTCAAGGATTTGTCGTTATCTCACTTATCGCGTCACCTAGCGGAATTTTGTTTTCTGTAAATTGTATTGTCACGAAGCCTCGAACTTTTAGCCAAGCTTCAAGTCTCTAGGTCACCGGGAAGTTAGATAAAAATGGATTGGAAGATTCCCAAATCAAAATTAATTTTCTTAATATCTCGATCCATGCGCCACCTAGCGAATTTTTTTTTGATAAAATATTGCATTGTCACCGGGTTCTGACTCACGGCCCAAGTTTCAAGCCTCTAGCTCAACGGGAAGTTACTTAAAAATCGATCGCAAGATTTTCTGCATTTTTTCGGGGATTTTCAGGGATTTTTGTTTATCTCGATTCGTCTGCCACTTGGCGGCATTTTGTTTTCCACGAATTGTAGTGCAATCTACTCGCAAACTATATGCTACGCTTCAAGTCTCTGGATCAACGAGAAGTTAGTTAAAAGTGGATCGCAAAATTTCAGTTTTAAAATAAATTTTCTGTATATCTCGATCCGTACACCACCTACCGGATTTTTTCACTTGCATTTTAATGTCTCCCTGATCTGAACTATGTTCGAAGTATCAAGTGTCTAGCTCAACGGGAAATTACCGAAAAAGACTTTTTCGTCAGTCAAAAATTCGTATGGAAATGAGGGGAAAAACATGAAAGCGACTTAATGTAAAGGTAGAAAAATATACAAGTTGGTCGAATTTCGCCCACAGGCGATACTAGTATTTATTATTAGGCTAACTTTGCTGGATTATATACCCATTAATCGGGTGCTTAGATCCCATAACTCTAAATTGTTTATGTCGCTTAAAGTTATGAGATTAATTTTATTTTAGTAAATATGTTTGCGTGAATAATATCAATGTTTTGTTTGTTTTTCTTTTCTTTCTAATTTATTCTGCTTTGTTATATCTTGGTATTATACCGTTCTCAGACGATATTTTATGGTAGATATGGCCATATATATTCATGAAATGGAGTGTTTACAAATTTAATATAAATTAATTACGTACACAGATCTCAATGGGAATACCAACATTAAATATCCGAACATTAGAATATTCATATTTCCATAATGATAGCATTAAAACCCGGAAAAAGGTCTAAGGGCACTTATTGCGTTTTTACATGGAACTGTTTATTTACTTCACTTAATTTTTTCGCACTTTAAGTACTTTATTTTTTTATACCTTTCATGAAAATGAAATGGTATATTAATTTCGTCACGAAACCCAAAACTGTAAGTCCTTAAAGAAAAATAGATAGACCCAACTTTAAGTATACCGAAATAATCAGGATGAAGAGCTGAGTTGATTTAGCCATGTCCGTCTGTCCGTCTGTCCATCTGTCTGTTTGTATGCAAACTAGTTCCTCAATTTTTGAGATATCTTGATAAAATTTGGTGAGCGGGTGTATTTGGGTGTCCGATTAGACATTTGTCGGAACCGGCCGGATCGGAATACTATAGCATATATCCTCCATACAACCGATTTTTCAGAAAAAGAGGATTTTTGTCATATCTTCCTCAATTTAACAGATTGAAGCTTCAAACTTCACCATATACTTTCGTATATTGCACATATTGTTGTCTGAAGAAAGTGATGAGATCGGTCGTATATATAGTATATATCCCCCACAACCGATTGTTCAGATAAGAAACTTTTCGTAATTACTGCCCTATATTAAGAGCTAGAATCTTCAAACTTCACCGCATGCTTACGTAGATAGCATGTATTGTTGTCTGAAAAAATCATTGAGATCGGTGGTATATATAGTATGTATCTCATACAACAAATTTTTCAGATAAGAAACTTTTCACAATTTCTACCTTATTTTACCAGCTATAAGCCTCAAATTACACCGATTGCTTACGTAAATAGTATATATTGTTGTGTAAAAAAATAAAAAGAGATCGGTGATATATATAATATATATACGATGGTATATATAGTATATATATATAGTATATATATATATATATTTTTTTTTTTTTGCAATTTCAGCCCCATTTTAACAGCAAGAATCTTCAAATTTCACCAAATGCATAGCATATTGTAACGAATTTACTGCAATTCCCCTGTTCTGCTAAAGTTCGAACCCCTAAACTGTTGAATAAATAACTCCAATATTGAATAATGGAAAAATGGCCTTTATTAAAGTACTCCACAATAAATAATACTGCTATTGCTCGCCAGATAGCGTCGTAATCAAAACTGCTTCTCGCGCCTCTATTGTTGGTGCCTTTATACTCTGTGATTTCCTCGTGGCATCTTCTAGGCGCTTCCAGAATTTATTTAGTTACCGCCATATAATTATAACTACAGATGCACTTATATATCTTCTCATGTGCGCGTGTGTTTGTGAGCGACACTTCCACAATAACAATTATATAAGATATCTGCATGTGGTTGTGCTTCTCTTCTCTGCTGCGTGTACGTAAATATGTGTAGACATAATAATTTATTCGTTTATGTAGATACATGATTGATTTATGGATATTCATACAGTCACTGCTTAGCATCGGCTTAGAGATGGCAGTACCCCTTAGTGTTGCGAATATTCGTAACACTGCCTTCCACCTAAGTCTGTTCGTCCCGATCAGCCAAGTCTCTCGATTTAAACGCTGTCAACCATTCCAAATGAACCACTTTCATTTTGGTTCGTGGTTTGCCAATGGCTTGTATGCGGTACACTACATCGTTGATCCGTTTTATAACTTTGTATAGGCCTTCCCAATTACACTGCAATTTAGGGGACAACCCTTTTTTTCGTTGTGGGTTGCATAACAGCACCAAATCTCCTTCCTGAAAACCTTCCGAATTAATTGCTTTGTCGTATCGGGCTTTGATCTTGTCACTCATAATCTTTGCTCGTTGTCTTACAATATCGTGTATCTCTCAGCTCTTCTTGCAAGACACCAGTGGATTTCTTGACATTTCTCTTCGCATCGGCATCTATCCCAAACTTCAAATCAGCTGGCAGTAAAAGGTCATTGCCAAAAATTACTTTTGCAGGGGTTTGGCCCGTTGTCTCATGCACTGCTGATCGGTAAGCCATTAAGAATAATGGTATGGTGGTATCCCACTCCTTATGGTACTTGTCTACTACTTTCCTTAAACGCTTCTCTAAGGTTCTATTGAAACGTTCCACCGTACCATCGGACTGAGGATGCAATGCAGTTGTCCGTATTTTTCGAATGCCCAATGATTTACACATTTCGAAATTCCTGCCTTGGTCAGAATGTAACTCTATTTGGTAAACCATACCTTGCAACCCAATTGTTTATAAACACTTCTGCTACTGTTTCTGCTTCTTAATTTGGAATTGGGTATACATCTTGCCATTTGCTGAAATAATCCATAACTACCAGTACATATTTGCTTCCGCAGTTGCAGTAGTTGCAGTAGTTCCTTTCTGGTTTTCCAATTGACCGGCTGTAATATGCAAGTACCTTCTCCTGTCCATCGACCAGTTGTGACAAAAAGCCTCCTATAGCATATCCACTCGCATCTGTATCTAGAATAAATGTTGCTCCTGGATTCGGATATGCTAACTTTGGGGCAGTGCACAAACGCTCCTTCAATGTTTGGAAAGCCACTTCTTGCTCCTTCTTCCATTTCAAAAGCTTTATTTTTTCTTGTAAGCTCATGGAGGCTATGGGTTACGCTGGAAAAATTTGGTACAAATCGGCGGTAATATGTGCACAGTCCAAGGAAACTTCTCAATTCATGTAGGTTCTGTGGTTTTGGCCAATCCTTTACAGCCTCTATTTTTTCGTTCGCAGTGCAGATGCCCTCTGTCGTTACCTTGTGACCCAAATAATTGACTTCCTTTTTAAACAGCGCACACTTTTTCGGACTTAACTTCAGACCAGCGCCAGCTATTCTCTGGAAAACTTCCTCCAGGTTCTTAAGATGTTCATCAAAATTCTTACCCAATACGATGATGTTGTCCAGGTACACCAAGGATGTTTTCCAATGTAGTCCTTTCAGTACCTGGTCCATGAGTCTCTCAAAAGTAGCTGGTGCATTACAAAGTCTAAAATGCATCGCTGTAAATTGCCAAAGACCATCACCGACACTGAAGGCTTTTTTCTCTTTATCTTCCTCCTTCACCTCAACTTGCCAGTAGCCGCTTTTCAAGTCCAATGTGGAAAACCATTTCGTACCAGAGAGCGAGTCCAGAGTGTCGTCAATTCTCGGCAATGGGTAGCTATCCTTTTTCGTGACGTCGTTCTACTTCCGATAGTCCAGGCAAAACCTCATTTTCCCATCCTTCTTCTTCACAAGTACCACCAGTGAACTCAATGAACTAGCTGACGGTTCGATGACGCCGCTGTCGCTCATTTCTTGTACGATGTGACTCACAACTTCCCGTTTCGCCAGAGGAGCACTACGAGGAGCTTGACGTATCGGTCTCGCGTCTGCAATGTCAATTTGATGTTTCACAATGTTGGTGCGGCCTGCTTTGGAACCATCCTGGTCAAATATGTTCGAGTATTTTAGGAGCACTAGTTTTGCCTTACTCTGATAGGCTTCCTCTAGCCCCTTCGGCCATGCCGTGATGTCATTTGAAAGATCAGTATTACTAGATGAAACGTGTTCCTGGAGCTGTACACAGTTAATAACTACTTCAGCCTCTTGGCATCTTCCCAAAATAGTTGGTTTGGCCAGTCTGAGTGGTGACTTGAACTCATTGAGCACTCTTACCGGAATACGTCCATCTTGTTTTGTCATAGCCAGGGTTTTTCCTACAAGTATGTTCAGTGCTGATTTGTTTGCTGCTTCGACAACCCACAATTTGTTTGTCCCATAATCTCCATCCACCAGAAGACTGCTTCGGATTTTGGTGGTATTTGCTGACTCTCTTCCACCAGCATTCGTTTACTGCTGTAGCTTCTCTCGTAGCCGAAAGTAAGTGGCACATCCATGTTCTTATATCGCATGGTCTTGCTTTGCATATCGATCTTGATGCCTTGGTCGATTAAGAACTCCACTCCAATTATGATTTCATCAGCAATCTTTGCCACTATAAAATTGTGTAGTACCGTGACGTTCCCAATTGCTACTTCACATGCTACTTCTCCAATTACCTGGGTGTCCTCTCCCGTGGCTGTACGAAATCTTGCTCCCAGCAATGGTCTTATCTTCTTGTTGACTAAATCTGATCGAATGATGGAATGGGATGCACCCGTATCTACAGTCAGTAAACGTTCCTTTCCATCCACATGTCCCCCGACAGTAAGATTGCTTGACCTTCTTCCAATTTGCGAGATAGAGATTAAGGGAAAATCAATTGAGGGAGCCAGCTGTCGTCCCTTGCGGGTGACTCCCTTTAGTTTAACGATTGAGTGGAGTTGGAGATTTGCTCATATCCGTCAGCTCTGCGTTTACGGCCACCAAGATTGTTGGAACTATTAGGACCGGTGCTGCAATGACGTGCAATGTGGCCTGGGTTGCCGCACTTTAAACATTTCATAATTCCAGAGTATTTCTGTTGTGATCCCTTCAGTGCTTCCAAAATTGTGTCCACCCAATCTCGCCTTTCTACTTCCACACGATGGGCTTTGTACGCTGGCTTACTCAAAAGTAAGGCAGTTTTCTGAGTCAGTGCATGGGATACCGTTTCAGCGAATGTTTACTTTGGGTTCGCGTATGTGGCTCGCCTCGTCGAGGCCCCGTCCGCATTTCCAAGATGAGCCAATCTTTCAACATCCGAAGAAAACTCCTGCAATGTCTCATTTGCTTTTTGGTAACGGTTTTGCAACTTAATTTGGAATATCTCTTTTCTGTGCTCGCTTCCACAACGTCTCTCGACAGCGGCCATCAATGCTTCATAGTTGTTCCGCTCTACTTCGGGAATCGTCTGTAGGATTTCGGCTGCTGGCCCTTTCAATGCTACGAATAGAGCTGCAACTTTATCTTCAGCATTCCAGTTGTTCACTGCTGCGGTCTTCTCAAACTATAGCTTAAAGACCTGGAAAGGAACAGAACCGTCAAAGGATGGTGTTTTTACCTTTGTATTGCTTGCTGAAACAGCTGGTCGATTTAATTGCAACTCTTATATACGACCTCTCAAAGCATCCACCTCGGCTTCGATTTTTCCCTCAAACTGCGTTATTCTCTCGTCCATACGTGCTTCGAGTTTTGATAATACACGCGCCTATTGCGCTTCGAGTTGTACTGTTATGAGTGCCTCTTGTTCTTTCGGTTGTTTTTCCATCTTTGATGTTATTCGTGTCTCTTGGGATTCCATCTGTGATGACATGTACGTTTTCTGTTCTTCCAGTTGAGTTGCCATCTTGGATGTTATCTGTCTCGACATTTCTGACATACGCGTTTCTTGTGCTTCAATCTTCGATGTTATTCGTGTCTCTTGGGATTCCATCTGTGATGACACTGTCGATGTTTGAGCAGATATTGCAGCCAAAATCATGTTCAAGTCTGTGCTCGTAACTGTCTGCGATGTTCCGTTTTTCTCTTAAATTTTTGTTGTTGTCTCGTCCTCTTCAGGATAAAACTCATACTCGTCAATTCCTTCCGACTCCATAAAGTATCGTAGCCGTGTTTGGAGTTCGATCTTATTGCCGGTTGTATTTAATCTGTGGACTTTCAACTCCTTTTTATGTTGATGTATCCTTAATTCACTTAACTTTGCCATGTCCTTGTTGTATTCAAAATCTTCGGAATTTATTCAACAATTCCTCTTCTGACACCAATTGTAACGAATTTACTGCAATTCCCCTTATTTGCAGTCTTCTGCTAACGTTCGAATCACTAAACTGTTGAATAAATAACTCCAATATTGAATAATGGAAAAATGGCCTTTATTAAAGTACTCCACAATAAATAATACTGCTATTGCTCGCCAGATAGCGTCTTAATCAAAACTGCTTCTCGCGCCTCTATTGTTCGTGCTTTTATACTCTGTTTTTGCCGCGTGGCATCTTCTAGGCGCTTTCAGAATTTACTTAGTTACCGCCATATAATTATAACTACAGATGCACGTATATAGCTTCTCATATGCGCGTGTGTTTGTGAGCGAAACTTCCACAATTACAATTACATACTTTTGGGAGGATCTCAGATAAGATATCTGCTTGTGTTTGTGCATCTCTTCTCCGCTGCGTGTACGTACATATGTGTATACATAATGATTTATTTGTTTATGTAGATATATGATTGACTTATGGATGGATCACTGCTTAGCATCGGCTAGAGATGGCAGTACCCCTTGATATTGATGTCTGAAAAAATCATTGAGATCGGTGGTATAAATAGTATATATCTCCTACAACCGATTGTTCAGATAAGAAACTTTGCGCAATTTCTACCCCTTTTTACGGCTAGAAGCTTCAAAATTCATCAAATTTCATCAATTCATCGTTCAAATATGTTCAAATTTCACCAAATGCTTACGTGTATAGCATATATTGTTGTCTGAAAAAATCATAGATACCGGTGGTATATATAGTATATATCTCATACAACCGATTGTATTGTATTTTATTGTATTGTCACGGATATTACCATCACTAAGTTATCCCATCACTAAGGCGATGCTAAGGCCACGATAAGCAGTATTTATGTCAATAATCAAATCATGTATACACATATATAAGGCAGCCGAAATAAGTCACACACAGATGCATTTACTTATACGCCTATGTATGCGCGAGAGACGGTAAACTACAAACATTCACATCAATAATTCAATCATTATGTATGTACATAAACGAATAAATAATTGCGTCTACACATATGTACGTATACGAGCAGCGGAGCGGCAATGCACAAACACATGCATATATCTTATCTGAATTGTCACAAGGGAGAGTAATAATTTGTGCACGTAATTGTGGCTGGCGATTTTGTAGCCGAAACAAACTAGTAAGTTCTGGAAATCGAAGAGTCTAGAAGTATGCAGCGTAAACTATAAAAGCGGGGCAAGCGAGTAAGAAGTAATTCAGTTTGATTTGAGATTTGGATTAAGCGCTATCTAGCGAGCTATATTATTTTGAATAGTAGAGTTGCATTTGAGCTGTCAACCAGTTTGGTTATTAAGTAAGCTATTCGTTGCAAAGTACAAGTGTTATTGTGAAGTACTTGAATAAAGGCCATTTTGCATTATTAAATATTGGAGTTATTTATTCAACAGTTTAGCGATACGAACTTAGCAGAGGGTTGCAAATAAGAGGATTTGCAGCAAATTCGTTACAATTGTTGTCAGAAGAGGAATTGTTGAATAAATTCCAGAAGACAACAAGGATATGGCAAAGTTCAGTGAATTAAAGATCCAGCAACTGAAGAAGGAGTTGGAGAGCCGTGGATTGAATACAAGCGGCGTTAAACTCGAACTTCAGGCACGGCTACGAGAGGCAATGGAAGCAGAAGGAATTGATGTGGAAGAGTATGTCTTTCACCTTGATGGCGAGGAGACAACAAATATTGAAGAGAAAAACGAAACATCGCAGACGGTTACCAGCACAGATTTGAACATGATTCTGGCTGCAATATCTGCTCAAACATCGACAGTGGCTTCTCAACTGGAATCGCAAAAGACAGATATAACATCTCAACTGGCATCTCAACTAGAAGAACAGAAAACGTATATGTCATCTCAACTAGAAGAACAGAAAACGTATATGTCATCTCAACTAGAAGAACAGAAAACGTATATGTCATCACAGATGGAATCCCAAGAGACACGAATAACATCGAAGATGGAAGAACAGAAAACACACATGGCGTCACAAATTGCAGAACAATTAAAAGAACAAGAGGAACGTATAACATTACAGCTCATTACAAGAAGACCGTATCTCAACAAAGCTGGAGGCACAGGAAACAAAATTCTCATCGCAGCTGGAGGCTGTTAGTGAACGACAAAATAAAGTGGAGGCCGAGATGGATGCTTTGAAAGATCGGATTCAGGAGTTACAATTGAACCGTCCAATCACTTCAACTTCTACTCTGAAGGTAAAATCCCCAACGTTTGATGGTTCTGTTCCATTCCAGGTATTTAAGCTCCAATTTGAGAAGACGTCGGCAGCGAATAACTGGAATGCTGAAGATAAAGTTGCAGCTCTGTTCGTGGCATTGAAAGGGCCAGCAGCCGAAATCCTACAGACAATTCCCGAAGGAGAGCGGATCAACTATGAAGCATTGATGGCCGCTGTCGAGAGACGTTATGGAAGCGAGCATAGAAAACAGATATTCCAAATTGAGTTGCAAAACCGCTACCAAAAAGCAAATGAGACATTGCAAGAGTTTGCTTCAGATGTTGAAAGGTTGGCTCATCTCGCAAAGGCGGACGCACCCGTGGAATACACCGAGGGGGTAAAAATCCAGAGTTTTATAAATGGCATACGAGACGTGGAAACGAAGCGAGCTACATACGCAAACCCAAAACTGACATTTGCTGAAACGGTATCACATGCATTGACTCAGGAAACGGCCTCACTATTGAGTAAACCAGCATACAAAGCTCATCGTGTGGAAGTGGAAAGACCAGATTGAGTAGACACAATTTTGGAAGCACTGAAGGGATCACAACAGAAAAATGCCGGAGTTATTAAATGTTTCAAGTGCGGCAACCCAGGTCATATTGCACGACATTGCAGCACCGGTTCCAATAGCTCCAACAATGTGGGTGGCCGTAAACGCAGAGCTGAAGGATATGAGCAAATCTCCAAGTCCACTCAATCGTTAAACTAAAGCGAGTCAGCCGCAAGGGGCGACAGCTGGCTCCCTCAATTGAATACCCCATAATCTCTATCTCACAAATTGGAAGAAGGTCAAACAATCTTACTGTCGGAGGACATGTGGATGGAAAGGAACGTTTACTGACTGTAGATACAGGTGCATCTCATTCCATCATTCGAGCGGATTTAGTCAACAAGAAGATAAGACCATTGCATGGAGCAAGATTGCGTACAGCCACTGGAGAAGACAGCACGGTTCTAGGAGAAGTATCATGTGAAGTCGCAATTGGGAACGTCACGGTAGTACACAATTTTATAGTGGCAGAGATTGTTGAGGAAATCATAATTGGAATGGACTTCTTAATCGACCAGGGCATCAAGATCGACATGCAAAGCAAGACGATGCGATATAAGAACAAAAAGAAATTTCGGCTACGAGAGAGGCTACAGCAGTAAACGAGTGCTGGTGGAAGAGAGTCAGCGAATACCACCAAAATCCGAAGCAGTAATCTGGGCAAAGGTTGATGGAGATTGTGGGACACACAAATTGTGGGTTGTCGAAGCAGCAAACAAATCAGCACTGAACATACTTGTAGGAAAAACCCTGGCTATGACAAAACAAGATGGACGTATTCCGGTAAGAGTACTCAATGAGTTCAATTCACCACTCAAACTGACTAAAGGAGCTATTTTGGGAAGATGCCAAGAGGCTGAAGTAGTTATTAACTGTGAACAGCTCCAGGAACACGTTCCAGCTAGTAATACTGATCTTTCAAATGACATCACGGCATGGACACAGGGGCTAGAGGAAGCATATCAGAGTAAGACAAAATAACTGCTCCTAAAGTACGCGAACATATTTGACCAGGATGGTTCTAAACCAGTCCGCACCAATGTTGTGAAACATCAAATTGACACTGGAGATGCGAGGCCGATCCCTCAAGCTCCACGTAGTGTTCCACTGGCGAAGCGGGAAGTTGTGAGTCAAATCATACAAGAAATGAGCGATAGCGGCGTCATCGAACCATCAGCTAGTCCCTGGAGCTCACCGGTAGTACTTGTAAAGAAGAAGGATGGAAAAATGAGGTTTTGCGTGGACTACCGGAAGTTGAATGACGTTACGAAAAAGGATAGCTACCCATTGCCAAGAATTGACGACACTCTGGACTCGCTCTCTGGTACACTGGACTTGAAAAGCGGCTACTGGCAAGTGGAAGTAAAGGAGGAAGACAAAGAGAAAACAGCCTTCAGCGTCGGAGATGGTCTTTGGCAATTTACAGTAATGCCCTTTGGACTATGTAATGCACCAGCTACTTTCGAGAGACTCATGGATCAGGTATTGAAAGGACTACATTGGAAAACATGCTTGGTGTACCTAGACGACATCATCGTATTGGGCAAGAATTTCGATGAACATCTTAAGAACTTGGAGGAAGTTTTCCAAAGAATAGCTGGCGCTGGTCTGAAGTTAAGTCCCAAAAAGTGTTCGCTGTTTAAAAAGGAAGTAAATTATTTGGGTCACAAGGTAACGACAGAGGGCATCTACACTGCGAACGAAAAGATAGAGGCTGTAAAGGATTGGCCAAGACCACAGAACCTACATGAATTAAGAAGTTTCCTTGGGCTGTGCACATATTACCCCCGATTTGTACCAAATTTTTCCAGCGTAGCCCACAGCCTCCATGAGCTTACAAGAAAAAACAAAGCTTTTGAATGGAAGAAGGAGCAAGAAGTGGCTTTCCGAACATTGAAGGATCGTTTATGCACTGCCCCAATGTTAGCATATCCGATTCCAGGAGCCACATTTATTCTAGATACAGATGCGAGTGGATATGCTATAGGAGGCGTTTTATCACAACTGGTCGATGGACAGGAGAAGGTAGTTGCATATTACAGCCGTTCGATTGGAAAACCAGAGACGAACTACTGTGTTACGCGGAGAGAGCTGTTGGCATTGGCAGAGTGCATTAAACATTTTCACAAATACCTCTACGGCCAGCGATTCCGTGTCAGGACAGATCACGCAGCGTTGAAATGGCTTCTGCAGTTCCGTTATCCGGAAGGACAATTGGCACGGTGGATCGAGCGACTACAAAGCTACGACTTTTCCATTGAGCATCGAAAAGGTAGTACCCATGGAAATGCTGATGCAATGTCACGAAGACCATGTAGATTGGAATGCAAGCACTGTTCAAAAGCCGAGGCTAAAGAAGACATTATAGATGTCCGGCTAATGAATATAACATGTACAGATGAATGGGACAAGGAACAGCTAAGAAAGTGCCAGCTAGAAGATGCAGATCTGTCACGTCTTATGCAAGGGGTCGAACGAAATGAAAGGCCAAACAGAGAAGAGATGTCAGCAGAGAGTCCCATTGCGAAGTCATATTGGGCACAGTGGAACAGTTTAGAATTGATATCCGGTTGCCTTCATCGAGTATGGGAGAGTGAGGATGGTAAATACAAGAATAAACTGATAGTTGTTCCCAGAAAGAGGATTCCTGACGTGCTCAGCGAGCTGCATAATGATCCAAGCGGAGGTCATCTTGGAATCACGAAGACGCTCGAGAAGATTAAACACAGATTCTATTGGGTTGGTTGCCGTCAGTCGCTCACTGAGTGGATTGCGAACTGCGAGGTTTGCAGCAGAGCGAAAGGGCCCAGAACACGAAGTCATGGCCAGATGAAGCAATATAACTCAGGTGCGCCATTTGAAAGGATCGCCATGGATGTCGCAGGTCCATTTCCTACTAGCAACCGCGGAAACAAATACGTACTGGTGGTTATGGATTATTTCAGTAAATGGCCAGAGGTATATCCAATCCCATACCAAGAAGCAGAAACAGTAGCAGAAGTGGTTAAAAACGAATGGGTTGCAAGGTATGGTGTACCAATGGAGTTAAATTCTGACCAAGGCAGGAATTTCGAATCAGCTGTGTTCCAGGAAATGTGTAAGTCATTGGGCATTCGAAAAACACGGACAACTGCATTGCATCCTCAATCCGATGGTATGGTAGAACGATTCAATAGAACATTGGAGGAGCACTTAAGGAAAGTAGTAGACAAGTACCATAAAGAATGGGATACCCGCATACCATTATTCTTGATGGCTTACCGATCAGCAGTGCATGAGACAACGGGCCAAACCCCTGCAAAAGTAATTTTTGGCAATGTCCTTAGACTGCCAGCTGATTTGAAGTTTGGGATAGATGCCAATGCGGAGAGAAATGTCAGGAAATCCACTAGTGAATTGGAAGAAGAGCTAAGAGAAATACATGATCTGATAAGGCAACGAACAAAGATTATGAGTGACAAGATGAAAGCCAGATATGATAAAGCAATTAATTCATAAGGTTTTCAGGAAGGAGATTTGGTGCTGTTATACAACCCACAACGTAAAAAAGGTTTGTCCCCGAAATTGCAGTGTAATTGGGAAGGCCCATACAAAGTTGTAAAACGGATCAACGATGTAGTGTACCGCATACAAACCATCGATAAACCACGAACCAAATTGAAAGTGGTCCATTTGGAAAGGCTGGCAACGTTTAGATCGAGAGATTTGTCTGACCGGGACGATCAGACTTAGGTGGAGGGCAGTGTCACGGATATTACCATCACTAAGTTATCCCATCACTAAGGCGATGCTAAGGAGTATTTACGTCAATAATCAAATCATGATACACATATATAAGGCAGCCGAAATAAATCACACACAGATGCATTTACTTATAAGCCTATGTATGCGCGAGAGACTGTAAACTACAAACATTCACATCAATAATTCAATCATTATGTATCTACATAAACGAATAAATAATTGCGTCTACACATATGTACGTATACGAGCAGCGGAGCGGCAATGCACAAACACATGCATATATCTTATCTGAGTTGTCACAAGGGAGAGCAATAATTTGTGCACGTAGTTGTGGCTGGCGATTTTGTAGCCGAAACAAACTAGTAAGTTCTGGAAATCGAAGAGCCTAGAAGTATGCAGCGTAAACTATAAAAGCTGGCCAAGCGAGTAAGAAGTAATTCAGTTTGATTTGAGATTTGGATTAAGCGCTATTTAGCGAGCTATATTATTTTGAATAGTAGAGTTTCATTTGAGCTGTCAACCAGTTTTGTTATTAAGTAAGCTATTCGTTGCAAAGTACAAGTGTTATTGTGAAGTACTTGAATAAAGGCCATTTTGCATTATTACATATTGGAGTTATTTATTCAACAGTTTAGCGATACGAACTTAGCAGAGGGTTGCAAATAAGAGGATTTGTAGCAAATTCGTTACAGTATTGTATTGCATTTATTTCAATATATATCAGTACAATAAGATTCTTAAATCTTTTATAGCACAACAACATTCATAAACAAATTCACATTAAAATAAAGCTTGCGATTTATAAAAATTAAAAAAAAGTGTTAGAGTTAAAATAATGAATAGTAATAAAATAAAATTTTAAATTACAAGTGACGGTTTCAACAAAAAGAGATTGCTGGCCATTCTTCTATGTTCCTGGAGTAAGGCTACTGAAATATGCATAAAGCGTTTAAAGTTGCTTTTGTTTAACTTATTCCTTATACTTGACGGAATGGAGTTCCAAAGACGAATAGTGTTGACGAAAAAAAGTCTTGCTGATGTTACCGAGTTAAATTGTGGTACAATTAAGTCACTTAGACGAGCTGACCTAATAAAAACTAATTTTGTATGCAAATATTTCGGCGTGGCCGACATCATGAGTTTAAATAAAAATATGCAATTCCTTGCCTTCAAACAATTCAAGATGCCACAACCAAGTAGACGGTGTCTCCAGGGGGAAATATGATCGAACCTGGGCACACCATATACATAACGCGTGATGTTATTAAACAGGACTTCAACCTTATGCGCGGAGTGAGAATCCAGCTTACTATATATCAGCTCAGAAGATGTTATTATAGGCAAAAGGAGTTGAAAGCAAGTTGACGCCTTGTGCTAGTAGGGGTATATAGACTAGACTGCCGCAGATTGCGGAGGGTTAGATACACCTTGCGGGCGACCGAATTTATATGGTCTTTGCACGAAAGCTTAGAATTGATTAGAAATCCTAGGTTCTTGATTTTATCAAAAACTTGGAGGTTCACATTATTTATATGTACTCGTATGTCAAGTGACCTAAGATTTTTGCTGATATGTAGCATAAAGCACTTATCACAATTTAGTAACAAACCATTTTCAGTCATCATTGATGTGATGTGACAGCAAAGACGGTCAACTTGCTTGAATGAGTCAGATAAATAGAGCTGGATATCATCCGCATACGCATGAAGTCTCACATATTGACACACTCCAAAAATATCATTAAGAAAGATGCTGAAAATCAGAGGGCCAAGAATGGATCCCTGGGGTACTCCCATAGTCAGCTCTTTCAGTTGTGACATCTCAGAACCAATTCGAACACGCTGGTATCTGAATGTTAAGTAGCTATTCATTAAGCTCAGAGCATGATTACTAAACCCAAAGTAAAATTTCAGCTTGATGGATAAGAGCGTATGATTGACCGAATCAAATGCCTTGGAGAAATCAAGCAGACATAACAAAGTTAAATGATTATCGTCAAAAGGAGTTCTCAGATCATCCAAGATCTTAAGCATTGCAGTTGCACAGCTATGATTTTGTCTAAAGCCTGACTGTAAGGGGGAAAGTAGATTATGCTCATTAATATGTCTAGAAATGTGATCATGCATTATTGTTTCAAAAACCTTCGAAAGGGTTGGCAGGACACTACTCGGACCAAAATCAGACGGAGGTAGGTAGGTTGAACTGGCCGGTCCATGAGGACCTCACATAGACTGATTTAGTCCGTAGTGTTACCAGAAGTTTATTTTAACGACCAAACTGAAAAACCCTATCAAAAACCAGGACCTATGTTATAAAATAACTCCGTCCTCTTGGCAAATACTAGAAGCTTCCTAGGACTTAAGCCACTTGCTGCTTCTAGATCTGACAGCTGTATCACTCCTAATAGCTGGAGTCTTAACCTGGAAAGTGCAGAGCACGAGCACAGAACGTGCTCGATCGTTTCCTCCTCCAACCCGCACTTCCTACACCTGCTATCACTGACCAAGCCTAAGTTAAAGGCATGTGACGCCAGAAGGCAGTGTCCAGTCAGAATACCCGTCATGAGTCTACAGTCCTCTCTTTTTAATGATAGAAGCAACTGTGTTAGTCTAAGGTTGTAAGACCTACACATAATCTTCGACACTTTACAGCCCCGCGCTTGAACCCACGCCTTTTCTGCTTGGTCGATCATGTGCACCTCTCGCCTTCGCTTAATCTCGCCCAATCTAATTGGGACGTCTACGGAGCAAGCTTCAAGGGATGCGCCCTTTTTAGCTAATTCGTCCGCTTTTTCATTCCCATCTATTCCCATATGGAGAGCTAGCACCACTTTTTTTTCAGCTATAGGTAAAATAGTTGCTACTTTCCACAGACTAAGAAAGCAAGAGGTGGTAATGGCATGATTTATGATGTGGGTAACGGTTCCAACAATATATGGTAAAACCATTTTAATAAACCTGATCGGCAGCCCATCCTCGCCTAAGTCCTTGGAGTGTATTTTGAATACACACCCTCCCACATCATATTCAGAGACTGTGGAAAGTTCAAACTGCGGTCCTCGGAAACAACTAGCTTCACTGGGAACAAGCGGAGGAATTGCAGCACATGACGTGATACTTGAAAGGAACTTATTGTTTACCACATCAGGGGAGTAAGCACGCTCCACCTTTTCCTTGCTATAAACTTGTAGCTTTTTAATATTGCGCCACAGGACGCTAGTAGGGAGTGCTTTATTCAGCTTGGAACCATAATACTTGCGTTTCTCTAGTCTTGTCATATATGTAGCCCTATTTCTAGAAAATTTGAAGGCTTGCCAATTTTCCTGCGTAGGTCTTCTTCTCCACGTAGAATGCAACCTATTTCTCGCTTTGATAGCAATTTGAGCATTCTTCGTAAACCAGGGCAAGACGAGCACTTAACAGAGACTTCACGTACAGGCACATATTTGTCAAAAACAGATTTAAGGACACTTACAAGAAAATCAAGTTTTTCGTCAATAGTTTCAAGAATGCAGAATAAGCTCCAGTCAATAATACTAAGATCAGAAAAAAGGGCAGTTTCGTTTACGTTGCGGAAGTCACGATAGGTAAAGGACCGGCTTAGATGACTACGATCTCTGTTTATATCTAAGCAGCAAAAAATTAGATCATGGTCAGTTATAAAGGATATTTGATCAAACTTGATAACACTGGACAAATCACAAACAATATAATAGTCGAGAAGACTAGGAGAGCAGTTCATAGCGTATCTTGTTGGCACAGTCGTATTGACAAGGGACAGTCCCATGCTGGTAATGGCATCAAGAAAATTTATACTATAGCTATCAAGTACAAGAATAT
Source organism: Eurosta solidaginis (assembly GCF_040869045.1). Taxonomy (NCBI): domain Eukaryota; kingdom Metazoa; phylum Arthropoda; class Insecta; order Diptera; family Tephritidae; genus Eurosta; species Eurosta solidaginis. The sequence goes on along the minus strand of NC_090324.1, from coordinate 205,718,181 downwards.
TGACATTAAAATCTCCACATATAATAATATTACCATATTCACCTAGGAACGAGGACACAACATCAACGGTTTCAAATTAATGTATTTATGGGGTTATATACACAAGACACAAGGGTTTTAAAGTTTTCTCCTGGTATTTCAGCAAAAAGAAACTCAGTGCCGCTTCCAGTGGACTTGTGCAGCTGTTTCATACGCAAATCACATCTGCAATATATTGCAACCCCTCCACCTCTTCTTTCAGACCGATCATTACGTACCAAGCTATAGTTGTTTATACTAGTTAGGACCTCACTTAGGCTAGCATCAAACCAAGTTTCTGACACACAAATAATATCTATCAGGGAGTTCTCAAATACAGATCTAGCATAATCTAATGTTTCCCTATTCAGGCTAGGAGCGTTAAAATGCACAATATATCTATCAGGGAGTTCTCAAATACAGATCTAGCATAATCTAATGTTTCCCTATTCAGGCTAGGAGCGTTAAAATGCACAATAGTTGACTGCATAAAACATTAAGTTTAGCAGGACCAAATTCTTCAGCACTACTGTACCTATCCTTTAGTACCACGGGAGAAGTAAACAAAAGCAACCAATACTGCAAATAATGTTTTAAAGGCACTAAAGAGAAGGGCCAACTTTACAGCCATAGAAGAAATTAAAATAAAGGAGACTATACGTAAAAAGAATAACATACATAACAACTTAAATATAAAAAAATGTACAATGTCAGCGAAATCGCACCAAGTCATCTTCACAGCAAATCTTCATAGGGGGAGAACCAATTTCATATCGCACATAAACAACTCCATTAAGAGTAAATACTCCCCGCACCTTGCCATCTCGCCTTAGTTTGGTGGCCTCTTGCAGCAATTTACGATTAAACTTAGAGAGGCTCTCATATAAAATTAAATTTCCGTCAAATCCAACGGAACTAAGCGGAATGGTCGAGTTGTTGTTCCTACGAAAGGGAGAGAAAGCACGAAGAGTTTTATTTCGATAATGTGGAGAGTAAAATTTAATGATAATGGCATTATTAGGCTGACCAGAATAAGTTTTTGTGCGGAAAATGTCACTTATTTTCGGCACCATAAAATCAATCAACAGGCAAATCTGGTTAAAAATGCCTTTTAAATTTTCTCCCTCCACAAACGGTACCCCGAACGCAACAGCATCAGCTGGAAACTCCACAGAATTACTTTTTGAGGACAGCGTGTTTTCAACAAGCGTCCGCAGCTCTGCAATCTCACCATCACGTTTTTTAGCTTCATCTTCAAGCACTCTAATCTTCATAGCGGACTCGTCAACAGAAATTTCTTTGTCAATCCGCTTCACCAGCTGCTTCTCTAATTCAGAGCTTAGAAGAGATATTACCCAAGATGGTGTTAAGCTGCCCTGTCACAGCTGCAATTTTCTTTTCTAATTCTTTAACAGCGGCCAAGACAGCACTGTTTTCATCAAATTTAGCGGCTTTCGCGAATGGTGACTCTCTGCTGGCGCGACGCTTAAGAGTGGGTTGACCGGTAGAAGACATTTCAACAGAAAAAACGTATGTTTGTATTTTTTATGTACCGAAGTATTTAGCGCACAGATAAAAGAATTGATAAATTGATTAAATTTTAAATTATACACGAAGTTCTTCGTTACGCTTGCAAAGATTTAAGAAGAGAAACAATAATATGTCTTCAGTTGTACTGTAAGCAATTTGTATTGTTTAAAATTAAGTTAAACTGAGAAAAAACAACCAATACTCGGAGCGAATAAAAACACGTCTCTCCACTGAGACTGCAGGTTGTATATATAGTATATATCTCTGGTATATATAGTATATATCTCATACAACCGATTGTTCAGATAAGAAACTTTGCGCAATTTCTGCCCCATTTTAACAGCTAGAAGCTTCAAATTTCACCAAATGCTTACGTATATAGCCTATATTGTTGTCTGAAAAAATCATAGAGATAGGTGGTATATATATTATATACCCCATATAAACTGTAATTTTATCCCCTTTTTTACGGCTAGAAGCTTCAAAATTCATCAAATTTCATCAAATAGTTATGTTTACGTCATATATTGCTGAAATACGTGATTCGTAGTCATAGTTTTTACACGCAGACCACAAAAAACCTGAAACTTTACATTCTCACCCAAAGTACCTACCTATTTTTATACCTTTCATGAAAATTAAATGGTGTATTAATTTCGTCACGAAACCCAAAATTGTAAGTCCTTAAAGGAAAATAGATAGACCCACCATTAATTATACCGAAATAATCAGGTTGAAGAGCTGAGTTAATTTAGGCATGTCCGTCTGTCTGTTTGTATGCAAACTAGTCCCTCAATTTTTGAGATATCATGATAATATTTGGTGAGCGGGTGTATTTCGGTGTCCGATTGGACATTTGTCGGAACCGGCCGGATCGGACCACTATAGCATATATCCTCCATACAGCCGATTTTTCAGAGAATGAGGATTTTTGTCATATCTTACTCAATTTAACAGGTTGAAGCTTCAAACTTCACCATATAATTTCGTATATTGCACGTATTGTTGCCTGAAAAAGTTATGAGATCGGTCGTATATATAGTATATATCCCCCACAACCGTTTGTTCAGATAAGAAACTTTTGGTAATTACTGTCCTATTTTAAGAGCTAGAGGCTTCAAATTTCAACGAATGCTTACGTATATAGCATATAATGTTGTCTGAAAAAATCATAAAGATCGGTGGTATATATAGTATACATATGGTGGTATATATAGTATATATTGTAACGAATTTACTAGCAAATCCTCTTATTTGGAACCTTCTGCTAGTTCGACTCACTAAACTGTTGAATAAATAACTCCAATATTGAATAATGGAGAAATTACCTTTATTAAAGTACTTCACAATAACACTTATACTTTGCAACTAGCTTGCTTTACAACCAAACGGATTGATAGCTCAAATGAAAATCCTCTTCGCCTCTACTGTAGCGCCTTTTCTTGATTTCTCATTGCATACTTCCAGGCTTTTCTATTCCAGAACTTACTAATTAGTTTCAGCTACAAAATCGCCAGCCAAAACTACGTTTATAACTTCTCATTTGAGTAATACTTGCACAAATTATTACCCTCTCTTGTGACAACTCCGATAAGATATATGCATGTGTTTGTGCATTGGTTCTCCGCTGCTCGTATACGTAGTACATATGTGTAGATGCAATTATTGATTCTTTTATGTAGATACATAATGATTGAATTATTGATGTGAATTCACGTCACTGCTTAGCATCGGCCTGGAGATGGCAGTACCCCTTAGTGTTGCTCATATTCGTAACAATATATATAGTATATATATAAATTTTCGCAATTTTAGCCCCATTTTAATAGTTAGAAGCTTCAAATTTCACCGAATGCTTACGCATACAGCATAAATTGTTGTCTGAAAAAATCATAAGGATCGGTTGTATATATAGAATATATCCCATACAACCGATTGTTCAGATAAGAAACTTTTCGCAATTTCTACCCTATTTTAACAGATATAAGCTTCAAATTTCACCAATTGCTTACGTATATAGTATATATTGTTGTGTCAAAAAATCATAGAGAT